>NW_027475728.1:0-33436 GCF_051020985.1 Nomia melanderi | reverse complement strand
ATAGCTTTATATAGTTCTATAGAGTTTTATATAGGTTATATAGTTTTAGATAGGTTTATATAGTTTTATATAGATTTAAATAGTATTATATAGTTCTATAGAATTTTATATAGGTTTATATAGTTTTGTTAGTTTTATATAGTTTTATATAGTTTTATATAGTTTTATATAGTTTTATATAGTTTTATATAGTTTTATATAGTTTTATATAGTTTTTATATAGTTTTTATATAGTTTTATAGAGTTTTATATAGTTTTATATAGTTTTATACAGTTTTATATAGTTTTATATAGTTTTATATAGTTTTATATAGTTTTATATAGTGTTATACAGTTTATATAGTTTTATATAGTTTTGTTAGTTTTATATAGTTTTATATAGTTTTACATAGTACTATATTGGTTTATATGGTTTTATTAGTTTTATATATTTCTATATTGTTTTTATATAGTTTTATTAGTTTTATATAGTTTTATATAGTTTTATATAGTTTTATATAGTTTTATATAGTTTTATATAGTTCTATAGAGTTTATATAGTTTTATATAGTTTTGTTAGTTTTATATAGTTTTATATAGTTTTATACTGTTTTATATAGTTTTATATAGTTCTATAGAGTTTTATATAGTTTTATATAGTTTTATATACTTTCATATAGTTTTATGTAGTTTTACATAGTTTTATTTGGCCCTATGTATTTCGACATTGTTTTATTAGTTTCACATAGTTTGACATAGTTTTATGTGGTTCTATATAGTTTTTATATATAGTTTATATAGTTTTATAGAGTTTTATAGAGTTTTATAGAGTTTTATATAGTTTTATATAGTTTTATATAGTTTTACATAGTTTTGTATAGTTTATGTAGTTTTATATAGTATTGTATAGTTTTATATAGTTTTACATAGTTTTTGTTAGTTTATATATAGTTTTATATTGTTTTATATAGTTTTACATAGTTTTATATAGATTTATTCGTTTTATATAGTTTTATATACTTTTATATAGCTTTATACAGTTCTATGAGAGTTTTATATAGGTTTATATAGTTTTATATAGTTTTAAATAGTATTATATAGTTCTATAGAGTTTTATATAGGTTTATGTCGTTTTGTTAGTTTTATATAGTTTTATATAGTTTTATATAGCTCTATATAGTTTTATATAGTTTTGTTAGTTTTATATAGTTTTATATAATTTTATATAGTTGTGTTCATTTTATATAGTTGTATATAGTTTTATAAAGTTTAATATAGTTTTATATAGTTTTATATAGTTTTATATAGTATTATATAGTTTTACACAGTTTTATTAGCTTTATATAGTTTTATATTTATATATAGTTTTATATAGTTTTATATAGTTTTACATAGTTTTATAGAGTTTTATATAGTTTTATATAGTACTATATAATTTTATATAGTTTTATTAGTTTTATATAGTTTTATATAGTTTTATAGAGTTCTATATAGGACTATATAGTTTTTATATAGTTTTATTAGTTTTATATATTTTTATATAGTTTTATATAGTTCTATATAGTTTTATATAGTTTCGTTAGATTTATATAGTTTTAAATAGTTTTATATAGTTTTATATACTTTTATATGGTTTATATAGTTTTGTTAGTTCTATATAGTTTTATATAGGTTTATATAGGAATATAGAGTTTTATATAGTTTTATATAGTTTTGTTAGTTTTATATAGTTTTTATTAGTTTTATATAGTTTTATATAGTTTTATATCGTTTTATATAGTTTTATATAGGTTATATAGTTCTACACAGTTTTATATATGTTTATATAGTTTTGTTAGTTTTATATACTTTTATATCGTTTTATATCGTTTTATGTAGTTTTATACAGTTCTATAGAGTTTTATATAGGTTTATATAGTTTTATATAGTTTTAAATAATTTTATATAGTTTTATAGAGTTTTATATAGGTTTATATAGTTTTATATAGTTTTAAATAGTTTTATATAGTACAATAGATTTTTATATAGGTTCATATAGTTTTGTTTAGTTTTATATAGTTTTATATAGTTCTATAGAGTCTTTTATAGTTTTGTATAGTTTTGTTAGTTTTATATAGTTTTATTAGTTTAAATAGTTTATATAGTTTATATAGTTTTATATAGTTTTATATAGGTTTATATAGTTTTGTTAGTTCTATATAGTTTTATATAGTTTTATATAGGTTTATAGAGTTTTATATAGTTTTATTTAGTTTTGTTAGTTTTATATAGTTTTTATTAGTTTTATATAGTTTTATATAGTTTTATATAGTTTTATATAGGTTTATATAGTTTTATATAGTTTTAAATAGTTTTATATAGTTTTATATAGTTTTGTTAGTTTTATATAGTTTTATATAGTTTTATATAGTTCTATATAGTTTTATATAATTTTGTTCGTTTATATAGTTTTATATAGTTTTATATAGTTCTATATAGTTTATATAGTTTTATGTAGTACTATATAATTTTATTTAGTTTTATTTAGTTTTATATAGTTTTATATAGGACTATATTTTTATACAGTTTTATAGTTTTATTAGTTTTATATAGTTTTATTTAGCCCTATGTAGTTTGACATAGTTTTATTAGTTTTATATAGTTTTACATAGTTTTATATAGTTCTATTGAGTTTTACATAGTTTTAATAGCTTTATACAGTTTATATAGTTTATATAGTTTTGTTAGTTTTATATAGTTTAATATAGTTTCATTAGTTTTATATAGTTTTATATAGTTTTATATAGTTTTATATAGATCTATTGAGTTTTATATAGGTTTATATAGTTTTGTTAGTTTTATATAGTTTTACATAGTTTTATATAGTATTATATAGTTTTACATTGTTTTATTATCTTTATATAGTGTTATATAGTTTTATATAGTTTTATATAGTTTTATATAGTTTTAAATAGTTTTGTATAGTTTTATATAGTTTTATATAGTTTTATATAGTTTTATATAGTTTTACATAGTTTTGTATAGTTTTATGTAGTTTTATATAGTTTTGTATAGTTTTATATAGTTTTATATAGTTTTGTTAGTTATATATAGTTTTATATTGTTTTATATAGTTTTACATAGTTTTATATAGTTTACATAGTTTTATATAGTTTTATTCGTTTTATATAGTTTTATATACTTTTATATAGCTTTATATAGTTCTATAGAGTTTTTATATAGGTTTATATAGTTTTAGATAGGTTTTATAGTTGTATATAGATTTAAATAGTATTATATAGTTCTATAGAATTTTATATAGGTTTATATAGTTTTGTTAGTTTATATAGTTTTATATAGTTTTATATAGTTTTATATAGTTTTATATAGTTTTATATAGTTTTATATAGTTTTATATAGTTTTTATATAGTTTTATATAGTTTTATAGAGTGTTTATATAGTTTTTATAGTTTTATACAGTTTTATATAGTTTTATATAGTTTTATATAGTTTTATATAGTTTTATATAGTGTTATACAGTTTTATATAGTTTTATATAGTTTTGTTAGTTTTTATATAGGTTTTATATAGTTTTACATAGTACTATATTGGTTTATATGGTTTTATTAGTTTTATATATTTCTATATTGTTTTATATAGTTTTATTAGTTTTATATAGTTTTATATAGTTTTATATAGTTTTATATAGTTTTATATAGTTTTATATAGTTCTATAGAGTTTTATATAGTTTTATATAGTTTTGTTAGTTTTATATAGTTTTATATAGTTTTATACTGTTTTATATAGTTTTATATAGTTCTATAGAGTTTTATATAGTTTTATATAGTTTTATATACTTTCATATAGTTTTATGTAGTTTTACATAGTTTTATTTGGCCCTATGTATTTCGACATTGTTTTATTAGTTTCACATAGTTTGACATAGTTTTATGTGGTTCTATATAGTTTTATATAGTTTATATAGTTTTATAGAGTTTTATAGAGTTTTTATAGAGTTTTATATAGTTTATATAGTTTTATATAGTTTTACATAGTTTTGTATAGTTTTATGTAGTTTTATATAGTATTGTATAGTTTTATATAGTTTTACATAGTTTTGTTAGTTATATATAGTTTTATATTGTTTTTATATAGTTTTACATAGTTTTATATAGATTTATTCGTTTTATATAGTTTTATATACTTTTTATATAGCTTTATACAGTTCTATAGAGTTTTATATAGGTTTATATAGTTTATATAGTTTTTAAATAGTATTATATAGTTCTATAGAGTTTTATATAGGTTTATGTCGTTTTGTTAGTTTTATATAGTTTTATATAGTTTTATATAGCTCTATATAGTTTTATATAGTTTTGTTAGTTTTATATAGTTTTATATAATTTTATAATAGTTGTGTTCATTTTATATAGTTGTATATAGTTTTATAAAGTTTAATATAGTTTTATATAGTTTTATATAGTTTATATAGTATTATATAGTTTTACACAGTTTTATTAGCTTTATATAGTTTTATATTTATATATAGTTTTATATAGTTTTATATAGTTTTACATAGTTTTATAGAGTTTTATATAGTTTTATATAGTACTATATAATTTTATATAGTTTTATTAGTTTTATATAGTTTTATATAGTTTTATAGAGTTCTATATAGGACTATATAGTTTTATATAGTTTTATTAGTTTTATTATAGTTTTATATAGTTTTATATAGTTCTATATAGTTTTATATAGTTTCGTTAGATTTATATAGTTTTAAATAGTTTTATATAGTTTTATATACTTTATATAGGTTTATATAGTTTTGTTAGTTCTATATAGTTTTATATAGGTTTATATAGGAATATAGAGTTTTATATAGTTTTATATAGTTTTGTTAGTTTTATATAGTTTTATTAGTTTTATATAGTTTTATATAGTTTTATATCGTTTTATATAGTTTTATATAGGTTTATATAGTTCTACACAGTTTTATATATGTTTATATAGTTTTGTTAGTTTTATATACTTTTATATCGTTTTATATCGTTTTATGTAGTTTTATACAGTTCTATAGAGTTTTATATAGGTTTTATATAGTTTTATATAGTTTTAAATAATTTTATATAGTTTTATAGAGTTTTATATAGGTTTATATAGTTTTTATATAGTTTTAAATAGTTTTATATAGTACTATAGATTTTTATATAGGTTCATATAGTTTTGTTAGTTTTATATAGTTTTATATAGTTCTATAGAGTCTTATATAGTTTTGTATAGTTTTGTTAGTTTTATATAGTTTTATTAGTTTAAATAGTTTTATATAGTTTTATATAGTTTTATATAGTTTTATATAGGTTTATATAGTTTTGTTAGTTCTATATAGTTTTATATAGTTTTATATAGGTTTATAGAGTTTTATATAGTTTTATTTAGTTTTGTTAGTTTTATATAGTTTTATTAGTTTTATATAGTTTTTATATAGTTTTATATAGTTTTATATAGGTTTATATAGTTTTATATAGTTTTTAAATAGTTTTATATAGTTTTATATAGTTTTATAGAGTTTTATATACTTTTATATGGTTTTGTTAGTTTTATATTGTTTTATATAGTTTTATATAGTGTTATATGGTTCTATAGAGTTTATATAGGTTTATATAGTTTTATATAGTTTTTTATAGTTTTATATAGTTTCATATGTTTTATATAGTTTTATATAGTACTATATAATTTCATATTGTTTTATTAGTTTTATATTGTTTTATTTAGATTTATATAGTTTTATGTAGTTTTATATAGTTTTAAATAGTTTTATATAGTTCTACACAGTTTTATATATGTTTATATAGTTTTGTTAGTTTTATATACTTTTATATCGTTTTATATAGTTTTAGGTAGTTTTATATAGTTTTATATAGTTTTATATGTTTTACATAGTTTCATATAGTTTTACATAATTTTATATAGTTTTATTCGTTTTATATAGTTTTATATACTTTTATATAGTTTTATATAGTTCTATAGAGTTTTATATAGGTTTATATAGTTTCATATAGTTTTAAATAGTTTTATATAGTTCTATAGAGTTTTATATAGGTTTATATAGTTTTGTTAGTTTTATATAGTTTTATATAGTTTTATATAGTTCTATATAGTTTTATATAGTTTTGTTCGTTTTATATAGTTTTATATAGTTTTTATATAGTTCTATAGAGTTTATATAGTTTTATGTAGTACTATATAATTTTATTTAGTTTTATTAGTTTTATATAGTTTTATATAGAACTATATTTTTATACAGTTTTATTAGTTTTATATAGTTTTATTTAGCCCTATGTAGTTTGACATAGTTTTATTAGTTTTATATAGTTTTACATAGTTTTATATAGTTCTATAGAGTTTTACATAGTTTTATAGCTTTATACAGTTTTATATAGGTTTATATAGTTTTGTTAGTTTTATATAGTTTAATATAGTTTCATTAGTTTTATATAGTTTTATATAGTTTTATATAGTTTTATATAGTTTTAGGTAGTTTTATATAGTTTTATATAGTTTTATATTGTTTTACATAGTTTCATATAGTTTTACATAGTTTTATATAGTTTTATTCGTTTTATATAGTTTTATATACTTTTATATAGTTTTATATAGTTCTATAGAGTTTTATATAGGTTTATATAGTTTCATATAGTTTTAAATAGTTTTATATAGTTCTATAGAGTTTTATATAGGTTTATATAGTTTTGTTAGTTTTAAATAGTTTTATATAGTTTAATATAGTTCTATATAGTTTTATATAGTTTTGTTCGTTTTATATAGTTTTATATAGTTTTATATAGTTCTATATAGTTTATATAGTTTTATGTAGTACTATATAATTTTATTTAGTTTTATTAGTTTTATATAGTTTTATATAGGACTATATTTTTATACAGTTTTATTAGTTTTATATAGTTTTATTTAGCCCTATGTAGTTTGACATAGTTTATTAGTTTTATATAGTTTTACATAGTTTTATATAGTTCTATTGAGTTTTACATAGTTTTAATAGCTTTATACAGTTTTATATAGGTTTACATAGTTTTGTTAGTTTATATAGTTTAATATAGTTTTCATTAGTTTTATATAGTTTTATATAGTTTTATATAGTTTTATATAGTTCTATAGAGTTTTATATAGGTTTATATAGTTTTGTTAGTTTTATATAGTTTTACATAGTTTTATATAGTATTATATAGTTTTACATAGTTTTATTATCTTTATATAGTGTTATATAGTTTTATATAGTTTTATATAGTTTTAAATAGTTTTGTATAGTTTTATATAGTTTTATATAGTTTTATATAGTTTTATATAGTTTTACATAGTTTTGTATAGTTTTTATGTAGTTTTATATAGTTTTGTATAGTTTTATATAGTTTTATATAGTTTTGTTAGTTATATATAGTTTTATATTGTTTTATATAGTTTTACATAGTTTTATATAGTTTTACATAGTTTTATATAGTTTTATTCGTTTATATAGTTTTATATACTTTTATATAGCTTTATATAGTTCTATAGAGTTTTATATAGGTTTATATAGTTTTATATAGGTTTATATAGTTTTATATAGATTTAAAATAGTATTATATAGTTCTATAGAATTTTATATAGGTTTATATAGTTTTGTTAGTTTTATATAGTTTTATATAGTTTTATATAGTTTTATATAGTTTTATATAGTTTTATATAGTTTTATATAGTTTTATATAGTTTTATATAGTTTTATAGAGTTTTATATAGTTTTGTTAGTTTTATATAGTTTTATATAGTTTTACATAGTACTATATAGTTTTATATAGTTTTGTTAGTTTTATATAGTTTTATATAGTTTTATATAGTTTTATATAGTTTTTATACAGTTTTATATAGTTTTATATAGTTTTATATAGTTTTATAGAGTTTTATATAGTTTATATAGTTTTGTTAGTTTTATATAGTTTTATATAGTTTTATATAGTTTTATATGGTTCTATAGAGTTTTATATAGGTTTATATAGTTTTACATAGTTTTTTATAGTTTTATATAGTTTTATATAGTTTTATATAGTTTTATATAGTGTTATACAGTTTTATATAGTTTTATATAGTTTTGTTACATTTATATAGTTTTATATAGTTTTACATAGTACTATATTGGTTTATATAGTTTATTAGTTTTATATATTTCTATATTGTTTTATATAGTTTTATTAGTTTTATATAGTTTTATATAGTTTTATATAGTTTTATATAGTTTTATATAGTTTTATATAGTTCTATAGAGTTTATATAGTTTTATATAGTTTTGTTAGTTTTATATAGTTTTATATAGTTTATACTGTTTTATATAGTTTTATATAGTTCTATAGAGTTTTATATAGTTTTATATAGTTTTATATACTTTCATATAGTTTTATGTAGTTTTACATAGTTTTATTTGGCCCTATGTATTTCGACTTTGTTTTATTAGTTTCACATAGTTTGACATAGTTTTATGTGGTTCTATATAGTTTTATATAGTTTTATATAGTTTTACATAGTTTTGTATAGTTTTTATGTAGTTTTATATAGTTTTGTATAGTTTTATATAGTTTTTTTATAGTTTTATATAGTTTTCATATAGTTTTATATAGTTTTATATAGTACTATATAATTTCATATTGTTTTATTAGTTTTATATTGTTTTATATAGATTTATATAGTTTTATGTAGTTTTATATAGTTTTTAAATAGTTTTATATAGTTCTACACAGTTTTATATATGTTTATATAGTTTTGTTAGTTTTATATACTTTTATATCGTTTTATATAGTTTTATATAGTTTTATATTGTTTTACATAGTTTCATATAGTTTAACATAGTTTTATATAGTTTTATTCGTTTTATATAGTTTTATATACTTTTATATAGTTTTATATAGTTCTATAGAGTTTTATATAGGTTTATATAGTTTCATATAGTTTTAAATAGTTTTATATAGTTCTATAGAGTTTTATATAGGTTTATATAGTTTTGTTAGTTTTATATAGTTTTATATAGTTTTATATAGTTCTATATAGTTTTATATAGTTTTGTTCGTTTTATATAGTTTTATATAGTTTTATATAGTTCTATAGAGTTTATATAGTTTTATGTAGTACTATATAATTTTATTTAGTTTTATTAGTTTTATATAGTTTTATATAGAACTATATTTTTATACAGTTTTATTAGTTTTATATAGTTTTATTTAGCACTATGTAGTTTGACATAGTTTTATTAGTTTTATATAGTTTTACATAGTTTTATAAAGTTCTATAGAGTTTTACATAGTTTTAATAGCTTTATACAGTTTTATATAGGTTTATATAGTTTTCGTTAGTTTTATATTGTTTAATATAGTTTCATTAGTTTTATATAGTTTTATATAGTTTTATATAGTTTTATATAGTTATAGGTAGTTTTATATAGTTTTATATAGTTTTATATTGTTTTACATAGTTTCATATAGTTTTACATAGTTTTATATAGTTTTATTCGTTTATATAGTTTTATATACTTTTATATAGTTTTATATAGTTCTATACAGTTTTATATAGGTTTATATAGTTTCATATAGTTTTAAATAGTTTTATATAGTTCTATAGAGTTTTATATAGGTTTATATAGTTTTGTTAGTTTTAAATAGTTTTATATAGTTTAATATAGTTCTATATAGTTTTATATAGTTTTGTTCGTTTTATATAGTTTTATATAGTTTTATATAGTTCTATATAGTTTATATAGTTTTATGTAGTTACTATATAATTTTATTTAGTTTTATTAGTTTTATATAGTTTTATATAGGACTATATTTTTATACAGTTTTAATAGTTTTATATAGTTTTATTTAGCCCTATGTAGTTTGACATAGTTTTATTAGTTTTATATATTTTTACATAGTTTTATATAGTTCTATTGAGTTTTACATAGTTTTAATAGCTTTATACAGTTTTATATAGGTTTATATAGTTTTGTTAGTTTTATATAGTTTTAATATAGTTTCATTAGTTCTTATATAGTTTTTATATAGTTTTATATAGTTTTATATAGTTCTATAGAGTTTTATATAGGTTTATATAGTTTTGTTAGTTTTATATAGTTTTACATAGTTTTATATAGTATTATATAGTTTTACATAGTTTTATTATCTTTATATAGTGTTATATAGTTTTATATAGTTTTATATAGTTTTAAATAGTTTTGTATAGTTTTATATAGTTTTATATAGTTTTATATAGTTTTATATAGTTTTACATAGTTTTGTATAGTTTTATGTAGTTTTATATAGTTTTGTATAGTTTTATATAGTTTATATAGTTTTGTTAGTTATATAGTTTTATATTGTTTTATATAGTTTTACATAGTTTTTATATAGTTTTACATAGTTTTATATAGTTTTATTCGTTTTATATAGTTTTATATACTTTTATATAGCTTTATATAGTTCTATAGAGTTTTATATAGGTTTATATAGTTTTATATAGGTTTATATAGTTTTATATAGATTTAAATAGTATTATATAGTTCTATAGAATTTTATATAGGTTTATATAGTTTTGTTAGTTTTATATAGTTTTATATAGTTTTATATAGTTTTATATAGTTTTATATAGTTTTATATAGTTTTATATAGTTTTATATAGTTTTATATAGTTTTATATAGTTTTATATAGTTTTATAGAGTTTTATATAGTTTTGTTAGTTTTATATAGTTTTATATAGTTTTACATAGTACTATATAGTTTTATATAGTTTTGTTAGTTTTATATAGTTTTATATAGTTTTATATAGTTTTATATAGTTTTATACAGTTTTATATAGTTTTATATAGTTTTATAGAGTTTTATATAGTTTTATATAGTTTTGTTAGTTTTATATAGTTTTATATAGTTTTATATAGTTTTATATGGGTTCTATAGAGTTTTATATAGGTTTATATAGTTTTACATAGTTTTTATAGTTTTATATAGTTTTATATAGTTTTATATAGTTTTATATAGTGTTATACAGTTTTATATAGTTTTATATAGTTTTGTTACATTTATATAGTTTTATATAGTTTTACATAGTACTATATTGTTTATATAGTTTTATTAGTTTTATATATTTCTATATTGTTTTATATAGTTTTATTAGTTTTATATAGTTTTATATAGTTTTATATAGTTTTATATAGTTTTATATAGTTTTATATAGTTCTATAGAGTTTTATATAGTTTTATATAGTTTTGTTAGTTTTATATAGTTTTATATAGTTTTATACTGTTTTATATAGTTTTATATAGTTCTATAGAGTTTTATATAGTTTTATATAGTTTTATATACTTTCATATAGTTTATGTAGTTTTACATAGTTTTATTTGGCCCTATGTATTTCGACATTGTTTATTAGTTTCACATAGTTTGACATAGTTTTATGTGGTTTCTATATAGTTTTATATAGTTTTATATAGTTTTACATAGTTTTGTATAGTTTTATGTAGTTTTATATAGTTTTGTATAGTTTTATATAGTTTTTTATAGTTTTATATAGTTTCATATAGTTTTATATAGTTTTATATAGTACTATATAATTTCATATTGTTTTATTAGTTTTATATTGTTTTATATAGATTTATATAGTTTTATGTAGTTTTATATAGTTTTAAATAGTTTTTATATAGTTCTAGCACAGTTTTATATATGTTTATATAGTTTTGTTAGTTTTAATATACTTTTATATCGTTTTATATAGTTTTATATAGTTTTATATTGTTTTACATAGTTTCATATAGTTTTACATAGTTTTATATAGTTTTATTCGTTTTATATAGTTTTATATACTTTTATATAGTTTTATATAGTTCTATAGAGTTTTATATAGGTTTATATAGTTTCATATAGTTTTAAATAGTTTTATATAGTTCTATAGAGTTTTATATAGGTTTATATAGTTTTGTTAGTTTTATATAGTTTTATATAGTTTTATATAGTTCTATATAGTTTTATATAGTTTTGTTCGTTTTATATAGTTTTATATAGTTTTATATAGTTCTATAGAGTTATATAGTGTTATGTAGTACTATATAATTTTATTTAGTTTTATTAGTTTTATATAGTTTTATATAGAACTATATTTTTATACAGTTTTATTAGTTTTATATAGTTTTATTTAGCACTATGTAGTTTGACATAGTTTTATTAGTTTTATATAGTTTTACATAGTTTTATAAAGTTCTATAGAGTTTTACATAGTTTTAATAGCTTTATACAGTTTTATATAGGTTTATATAGTTTTGTTAGTTTTATATTGTTTAATATAGTTTCATTAGTTTTATATAGTTTTATATAGTTTTATATAGTTTTTATATAGTTATAGGTAGTTTTATATAGTTTTATATAGTTTTATATTGTTTTACATAGTTTCATATAGTTTTACATAGTTTTTATATAGTTTTATTTCGTTTTATATAGTTTTATATAGTTTTATATAGTTTTATATAGTTTTATATAGCTCTATATAGTTTTATATAGTTTTGTTAGTTTTATATAGTTTTATATAATTTTATATAGTTTTGTTCGTTTTATATAGTTGTATATAGTTTTATATAGTTTTATATAGGTTTATATAGTTTTGTTAGTTCTATATAGTTTTATATAGTTTTATATAGTTCTATAGAGTCTTATATAGTTTTGTATAGTTTTGTTAGTTTTATATAGTTTTATTAGTTTTATATAGTTTTATATAGTTTTATATAGTTTTATATAGGTTTATATAGTTTTGTTAGTTCTATATAGTTTTATATAGTTTTATATAGGTTTATAGAGTTTTATATAGTTTTATATAGTTTTGTTAGTTTTATATAGTTTTATTAGTTTTATATAGTTTTATATAGTTTTATATAGTTTTATATAGTTTTATATAGGTTTATATAGTTTTATATAGTTTTAAATAGTTTTATATAGTTTTATATAGATTTATAGAGTTTTATATACTTTTTATATGGTTTTGTTAGTTTTATATTGTTTTATATAGTTTTATATAGTTTTTTATAGTTTTATATAGTTTTATATAGTTTTATATAGTTTTATATAGTACTATATAATTCATATTGTTTTATTAGTTTTATATTGTTTTATATAGATTTATATAGTTTTATGTAGTTTTATATAGTTTTAAATAGTTTTTTATAGTTCTACACAGTTTTATATATGTTTATATAGTTTTGTTAGTTTTATATACTTTTATATCGTTTTATATCGTTTTATGTAGTTTTATACAGTTCTATAGAGTTTTATATAGGTTCAATATAGTTTTGTTAGTTTTATATAGTTTTATATAGTTCTATAGAGTCTTATATAGTTTTGTATAGTTTTGTTAGTTTTATATAGTTTTATTAGTTTTATATAGTTTTATATAGTTTTATATAGTTTTATTTAGTTTTATATAGGTTTATATAGTTTTATATAGTTTTAAATAGTTTTATATAGTTTTATATAGTTTTATAGAGTTTTATATACTTTTATATGGTTTTGTTAGTTTTATATTGTTTTATATAGTTTTATATAGTGTTATATGGTTCTATAGAGTTTTATATAGGTTTATATAGTTTTATATAGTTTTTTATAGTTTTATATTTATATATAGTTTTATATAGTTTTATATAGTTTTACATTGTTTTTATAGAGTTTTATATAGTTTTATATAGTACTATATAATTTTATATAGTTTTATTAGCTTTATATAGTTTTTATATAGTTTTATAGAGTACTATATAGTTTTATATAGTTTTATTAGTTTTATATAGTCTTATATAGTTTTTATATATTTCTATATAGTTTTATATAGTTTTGTTAGATTTATATAGTTTTATATAGTATTATATAGTGTCATATAGTTCTATAGAGTTTTGTATAGGTTTATATAGTGTTGTTAGTTTTATATAGTTTTATATAGTTTTATATAGTTTTATATAGTTTTTATATAGTTTTGTCAGTTTTATATAGTTTTATATAGTTTTATATAGTTTTATATAGTTTTATATAGTTTTGTTAGTTTTATATAGTTTTATATATTTTTATATAGTTTTATATAGTTTTACATAGTACTATATAGTTTTATATAGTTTTATTAGTTTTATATATTTCTATATAGTTTTATATAGTTTTATTAGTTTTATATATTTCTATATAGTTTTATACAGTTTTTATATAGTTTTATATAGTTTTATATAGTTTTGTTAGTTTTATATAGTTTAATATAGTTTTATATAGTTTTATATAGTTTTATATAGTTTTATATATTTTTTATATAGTTTTATTTAGTTTTTATCGAGTTTTATATAGTTTTATATAATTTTGTTAGTTTTATATAGTTTTATATAGTCTTATATAGTTTTGTTAGTTTTATATAGTTTTATATAGTTTTATATAGTTTTATATAGTTCAATAGAGTTTTATATAGGTTTATATAGTTTTTATGTGGTATTATATAGTTTTATATAGTTCTATAGAGTTTTGTATAGGTTGATATAGTTTTGTTAGTTTTATATAGTTTTGTTAGTTTTATACAGTTTTACATAGTTTTATATAGTTTTATATAGTTCTATAGAGTTTTATATAGGTTTATATAGTTTTATATAGTATTATATAGTTTTATATAGTTCTATAGAGTTTTGTATAGGTTTATATAGTTTTGTTAGTTTTATATAGTTTTATATAGTATTATATACTTTTTATATAGTTTTGTTAGTTTCATATAGTTTTATATGGTTTTATATAGTCTTATATAGTATTATATAGCTTTATATAGTTTTACATAGTTCTATAGAGTTTTATACAGGTTTTACATAGTTTTATATAGTATTCTATAGTTTTATATAATTCTATAGTGTTTTGTATAGGTTTATATAGTTTTGTTAGTTTTATATAGTTTTATATAGTATTATATACTTTTATATAGTTTTGTTAGTTTCATATAGTTTTATATGGTTTTTATATAGTCTTATATAGTATTATATAGTTTTATATAGTTTTATATAGTTCTATAGAGTTTTATACAGGTTTACATAGTTTTATATAGTATTCTATAGTTTTATATAGTTCTATAGTGTTTTGTATAGGTTTATATAGTTTTGTTAGTTTTATATAGTTTTATATAGTTTTATATAGTTTTGTCAGTTTTATATAGTTTTATATAGTTTTATATAGTTTTATATAGTTTTATTAGTTTTATATAGTTTTGTTAGTTTTATATAGTTTTATATATTTTTATATAGTTTTATATAGTTTTACATAGTACTATATAGTTTTATATAGTTTTATTAGTTTTATATATTTCTATATAGTTTTATATAGTTTTATTAGTTTTATATATTTCTATATAGTTTTATATAGTTTTATATAGTTTTATATAGTTTTGTTAGTTTTATATAGTTTAATATAGTTTTATATAGGTTTATATAGTTTTATATAGTTTTATATATTTTTATATAGTTTTATATAGTTTTATAGAGTTTTATATAGTTTTATATAATTTTGTTAGTTTTATATAGTTTTATATAGTCTTATATAGTTTTGTTAGTTTTATATAGTTTTATATAGTTTTCTATAGTTTTATATAGTTCAATAGAGTTTTATATAGGTTTATATAGTTTTATATAGTATTATATAGTTTTATATAATTCTATAGTGTTTTGTATGGGTTTATATAGTTTTGTTAGTTTTATATAGTTTTATATTGTATTATATACTTTTATATAGTTTTGTTAGTTTCATATAGTTTTATATGGTTTTATATAGTTTTATATAGTTTTATATAGTATTATATAGTTTTATATAGTTCTATATAGTTTTGTATAGGTTTATATAGTTTTGTTGGTTTTATATAGTTTTGTTAGTTTTATACAGTTTTACATAGTTTTATATAGTTTTATATAGTTCTATAGAGTTTTATACAGGTTTCCATAGTTTTATATAGTATTCTATAGCTTTATATAGTTCTATAGTGTTTTGTATAGGTTTATATAGTTTTGTTAGTTTTATATAGTTTTATATAGTTTTATATAGTTTTGTCAGTTTTATATAGTTTTATATGGTTTTATATAGTTTTATATAGTTTTATATAGTTTTGTTAGTTTTATATAGTTTTATATAGTTTTATATAGGTTTATATAGTTTTACATAGTACTATATAGTTTTATATAGTTTTATTAGTTTTATATAATTCTATATAGTTTTATATAGTTTTGTTAGTGTTATATAGTTTTATGTACTTTTTTATAGTTTTATATAGTTTTATAGAGTTTTATATAGTTTTATAGAGTTTTATATAGTTTTATATAGTTTTGTTAGTTTTATATAGTTTTATATGGTTTTATATAGTTTTATATAGTTTTATATAGTTTTATAGAGTTTTATATAGTTTTATATAGTTTTGTTAGTTTTGTATAGTTTTATATAGTTTTATATAGTTTTATATAGTTCTATAGAGTTTTATATAGGTTTATATAGTTTTATATAGCTTTATATAGTTTTATATAGTTTTATATAGTTTTATATAGTTTTATATAGTTTTATATAGTTTTATATAGTTTTATATAGTTCTATAGAGTTTTATATAGCTTTAAATAGTTTTATATAGTTCTATAGACTTTTACATAGGTTTACATAGTTTTGTTAGTTTTATATAATTTTATATAATTCTATAGTGTTTTATGTAGGTTTATATAGATTTATATAGTTTTATATAGTTTTATATAGTTTTATATAGTTTTATATAGTTTTATATAGTTTTATATAGTTTTATATAGTTTTGTATAGTTTTATGTAGTTTTATAGAGTTTTATATAGTTTTATATAGTTTTGTTAGTTTTATATATTTTTATATTGTTATATACAATTTTATAACTTTTATATAGTTTTATATAGTTTTATATAGTATTATATAGTTTTATATAGTTTTACATAGTTTTGTATAGTTTTATATAGTTTTATATAGTTATATAGGTTTTATATAGTTTAATATAGTTTTATATAGTTTTATATAGTTTCATGTGGTTTAATATAGTTTTATATAGTTTTATATAGTTTTATATAGTTTTATATAGTTTCATATAGTTTTATATAGTTTTATATAGTTTTATATAGTTTTATATAGTTTTATATAGTTTTATATAGTTTTATATAGTTTTATAGAGTTTTATATAGCTTTATATAGTTTTGTTAGTTTTATATAGTTTTATATACTTTTATATACTTTTATATACTTTTATATAGTTTTATATAGTTTTGTTAGTTTTATATAGTTTTATATAGTTTTATATAGTTTTATATAGTTCTATAGAGTTTTATATAGGTTTATATTGTTTTAAATAGTTTTATATAGTTTTATATAGTTTTATAGAGTTTTATATAGCTTTATATAGTTTTGTTAGTGTTATATAGTTTTATATACTTTTTTATAGTTTTATATAGTTTTATAGAGTTTTATATAGTTTTATATAGTTTTGTTAGTTTTATATAGTTTTATATGGTTTGATATAGTTTTATATAGTTTTATATAGTTTTATAGAGTTTTATATAGTTTTATATAGTTTTGTTAGTTTTGTATAGTTTTTTATAGTTTTATATAGTTTTATATAGTTCTATAGAGTTTTATATAGGTTTATATAGATTTATATAGTTTTATATAGTTTTATATAGTTTTATATAGTTTTATATAGTTTTATATAGTTTTATATAGTTTTATATAGTTTTATATAGTTTTATATAGTTTTACATAGTCTTATATAGTTTTGCTGGGTCTTATATAGTTTTATATAGTTTTATATAATTTTATATAGTTTTATATAGCTTTATATAGTTCTATAGAGTTTTATATAGGTTTCTATGGTTTCGTTAGTTTTATATAGTATTATATAGTTTTACATAGTTTTATTAGCTTTATATAGTTTTATATAGTTTTATATAGTTTTACATAGTTTTATATAGTTTTGCTGGGTCTTATATAGTTTTATATAGTTTTGCTGGGTCTTATATAGTTTTATATAGTTTTATATAATTTTATATAGTATTATATAGCTTTATATAGTTCTATAGAGTTTTATATAGGTTTGTATGGTTTCGTTAGTTTTATATAGTTTTATATAGTTTTGTAGAGTTTTATATAGGTTTGTATAGTTTATATAGTATTGTTAGTTTTATATAGTTATATATAGTTTTATATAGTTTTATATAGTTTTATATACTTTTATATAGTTTTATATAGTTCTATAGAGTATTATATAGGTTTATATAGTTTTATATAGTTTTATCTAGTTCTATAGAGTTTTGTATAGGTTTATATAGTTTTGTTAGTTTTATATAGTTTTATATAGTTTTATATAGTATTATATAGTTTTACATAGTTTTATTAGATTTATATAGTGTTATATAGTTTTATATAGTTTTATATAGTTTTACATAGTTTTGTAAAGTTTTATATAGTTTGACTTGGTTTTATATGGTGCTATATAGTTTTATATAGTTTTTATATAGTTTTATATAGTTCTATAGAGTTTTATATAGGTTTATATAGCTTTATATAGTTTTATATATTTTATATAGTTTTGTTAGTTTTATATAGTTTTACATAGTTTTATATAGTTTTATATAGTTTTATATAGTTTTATATAGTTTTATATAGTTTTATATAGTTTTGTTAGTTTTATATAGTTTTATATAGTTCTATAGAGATTTATATAGGTTTACATAGTTTTATATAGTTTTAAATAGTCTTATACAGTTCTATAGAGTTTTATATATGTTTATATAGTTATGTTAGTTTTATATAGTTTTATATAGTTTTATATAGTATTATATAGTTTTATATAGTTTTATATAGTTTTATATAGTTTTGTTAGTTTTATATAGTTTTATATAGTTTTATACAGTTTTACATAGTTTTGTATTGTTTTATATAGTTTTATATAGTTTTGTATAGTTTTATATAGTTTTATATAGTTATATAGGTTTTATATAGTTTCATATAGTTTTATATAGTTTTATATAGTTTTACATAGTTTTGTATTGTTTTATATAGTTTTATATAGTTTTATATAGTTTTCTATAGTTTTATATAGTTTTATATAGTTATATAGGTTTTATATAGTTTTATATAGTTTTATATAGTTTTATATAGTTTCATATAGTTTTATATAGTTTTATATAGTTTTTTATAGTTTTATATAGTTTTATAGAGTTTTATATAGTTTTATATAGATTTATATAGTTTTATTAGTTTTATATATTACTATATAGTTTTATTAGTTTTATATATTTCTATATACTTTTATATAGTTTTATATAGTTTTATATAGTTTTATATAGTTTTGTTAGTTTTATATAGTTTTATATAGTTTCAAATAGTTTTATACATTTCTATAGAGTTTTATATAGGTTTATATAGTTTTACTAGTTTCATATACTTTTATATAGGTTTATATAGTTTTATAGAGTGTTATATAGTTTTATATAGTTCTATAGAGTTTTGTATAGGTTTATATAGTTTTGTTAGTTTTATATAGTTTTATATAGTTTTATATAGTATTATATAGTTTTACATAGTTTTATTAGCTTTATATAGTTTTATATAGTTTTATATAGTCTTATATACTATTATATAGTTTAACATAGTTTTATTAGCTTTATATAGTTTTATATAGTTTTATATAGTTTTATATAGTTTTATATAGTTTTATATAGTTTTATAGAGTTTTATATAGATTTGTATAGTTTATATAGTATTGTTAGTTTTATATAGTTATATATAGTTTTATATAGTTTTATATAGGTTTATATAGTTTTATATAGTTTTATATCGTTTTATATAGTTTTATATAGTTTTATATAGTTTTATATAGTTTTATAGAGTTTTATAGAGTTTTATATAGTTTTATATAGTTATATATAGTGCTATAGAGTTTTGTATAGGTTTATGTAGTTTTGTTAGTTTAATATAGTTTTATATAGTTTTATATAGTTTTATATAGTTTTATAGAGTTTTATATAGGTTTATATAGTTTTACATAGTTTTGTATAGTTTTATATAGTTTTATATAGTTATATAGGTTTTATATAGTTTTATATAGTTTTATATAGTTTTATATAGTTTTATATAGTTCTATAGAGTTTTATATAGGTTTATATAGCTTTATATAGTTTTATATACTTTTATATAGTTTTGTTAGTTTTATATAGTTTTATATAATTTTATATAGTTTTATATAGTTTTATATAGGTTTATATAGCTTTATATAGTTTTATATACTTTTATATAGTTTTGTTAGTTTTATATAGTTTTATATAATTTTATATAGTTTTATATAGTTTTATATAGTTTTATATAGTTTTATATAGTTTTATATAGTTTTGATAGTTTTATATAGTTTTATATAGTTTTATATAGTTTTATATAGTTCTATAGAGTTTTATATAGTTTTATATAGATTTATATAGTTTTATTAGTTTTATATATTTCTATATAGTTTTATTAGTTTTATATATTTCTATATACTTTTATATAGTTTTATATAGTTTTATATAGTTTTATATAGTTTTATATAGTTCTATAGAGTTTTATACAGGTTTACATTGTTTTATATAGTATTCTATAGTTTTATATAGTTTTATATATTTTTATATAGTTTTATATAGTTTTATAGAGTTTTATATAGTTTTATATAGTTTTGTTAGTTTTATATAGTTTTATATAGTTTTATATAGTTTTATATAGTTTTATATAGTTTTATATAGTTTTATAGAGTTTTATATAGATTTGTATAGTTTATATAGTATTGTTAGTTTTATATAGTTATATATAGTTTTATATAGTTTTATATAGGTTTATATAGTTTTATATAGTTTTGTTAGTTTTATATAGTTTTATATAATTTTATATAGTTTTATATAGTTTTATATAGGTTTATATAGCTTTATATAGTTTTATATACTTTTATATAGTTTTGTTAGTTTTATATAGTTTTATATAATTTTATATAGTTTTATATAGTTTTATATAGTTTTATATAGTTTTATATAGTTTTATATAGTTTTGATAGTTTTATATAGTTTTATATAGTTTTATATAGTTTTATATAGTTCTATAGAGTTTTATATAGTTTTATATAGATTTATATAGTTTTATTAGTTTTATATATTTCTATATAGTTTTATTAGTTTTATATATTTCTATATACTTTTATATAGTTTTATATAGTTTTATATAGTTTTATATAGTTTTATATAGTTCTATAGAGTTTTATACAGGTTTACATAGTTTTATATAGTATTCTATAGTTTTATATAGTTTTATATATTTTTATATAGTTTTATATAGTTTTATAGAGTTTTATATAGTTTTATATAGTTTTGTTAGTTTTATATAGTTTTATAGAGTTTTATATAGTTTTATATAGTTTTATATAGTTTTATATAGTTTTATATAGTTTTATATAGTTTTATATAGTTTTATATAGTTTTGTTAGTTTTATATAGTTTTATATAGTTCTATAGAGATTTATATAGGTTTAAATAGTTTTATATAGTTTTAAATAGTCTTATACAGTTCTATAGAGTTTTATATATGTTTATATAGTTATGTTAGTTTTATATAGTTTTATATAGTTTTATATAGTATTATATAGTTTTATATAGTTTTATATCGTTTTATATAGTTTTGTTAGTTTTATATAGTTTTATATAGTTTTATATAGTTTTATATAGTTTTATATAGTTTTATACAGTTTTATATAGTTTTATATAGTTTTATATAGATTTGTTAGTTTTACATAGTTTTATATAGTTTTATATAGTTTTATATAGTTCTATAGAGTTTTATATAGTTTTATATAGTTTTATATAGTTTTACATAGTTTTATATAGTTTTGTTAGTTTTATATACTTTTATATAGTTTTATATAGTTTTGTATAGTTTTACATAGTTTTGTATTGTTTTATATAGTTTTATATAGTTTTGTATAGTTTTATATAGTTTTATATAGTTATATAGGTTTTATATAGTTTTATATAGTTTTATATAGTTTTATATAGTTTCATATAGTTTTATATAGTTTTATATAGTTTTATATAGTTTTATAT
Source organism: Nomia melanderi (assembly GCF_051020985.1). NCBI lineage: Eukaryota > Metazoa > Arthropoda > Insecta > Hymenoptera > Halictidae > Nomia > Nomia melanderi. The sequence goes on along the minus strand of NW_027475728.1, from coordinate 11,305 downwards.
AGTTTTATATAGTTTTATAGAGTTTTATATAGTTTTATATAGATTTATATAGTTTTATTAGTTTTATACATTTCTATATAGTGTTATTAGTTTTATATATTTCTATATACTTTTATATAGTTTTATATAGTTTTGTTAGTTTTATATAGTTTTATATAGTTTTGTTAGTTTTATATAGTTTTATATAGTTCTATAGAGATTTATATAGGTTTAAATAGTTTTATATAGTTTTAAATAGTCTTATACAGTTCTATAGAGTTTTATATATGTTTATATAGTTATGTTAGTTTTATATAGTTTTATATAGTTTTATATAGTATTATATAGTTTTATATAGTTTTATATCGTTTTATATAGTTTTGTTAGTTTTATATAGTTTTATATAGTTTTATATAGTTTTATATAGTTTTATATAGTTTTATACAGTTTTATATAGTTTTATATAGTTTTATATAGATTTGTTAGTTTTACATTGTTTTATATAGTTTTATATAGTTTTATATAGTTCTATAGAGTGTTATATAGTTTTATATAGTTTTATATAGTTTTACATAGTTTTATATAGTTTTGTTAGTTTTATATACTTTTATATAGTTTTATATAGTTTTGTATAGTTTTACATAGTTTTGTATTGTTTTATATAGTTTTATATAGTTTTGTATAGTTTTATATAGTTTTATATAGTTATATAGGTTTTATATAGTTTTATATAGTTTTATATAGTTTTATATAGTTTCATATAGTTTTATATAGTTTTATATAGTTTTATATAGTTTTATATACTTTTATATAGTTTTATAGAGTTTTATATAGTTTTATATAGATTTATATAGTTTTATTAGTTTTATACATTTCTATATAGTTTTATTAGTCTTATATATTTCTATATACTTTTATATAGTTTTATATAGTTTTGTTAGTTTTATATAGTTTTATATAGTTTTATTAGCTTTATATTGCTTTATATAGTTTTATATAGTTTTATATAGTATTATATAGATTTATATAGTTTTATTAGTTTTATATATTTCTATATAGTTTTATTAATTTTATATATTTCTATATAGTTTTATATAGGTTTGTATTTTTTCGTTAGTTTTATATAGTTTTATATAGTTTTATAGAGTTTTATATAGGTTTGTATAGTTTATATAGTTTTGTTAGTTTTATATAGTTTTATATAGTTATATATAGTTTTATATAGTTCTATATAGTTTTATATACTTTCATATAGTTTTATATAGTTCTATAGAGTATTATATAGGTTTATATAGTTTTATATAGTTTTATCTAGTTCTATAGAGTTTTGTATAGGTTTATATAGTTTTGTTAGTTTTATATAGTTTTATATAGTTTTATATAGTATTATATAGTTTTACATAGTTTTATTAGATTTATATAGTGTTATATAGTTTTATATAGTTTTATATAGTTTTACATAGTTTTGTATAGTTTTATATAGTTTGACTTGGTTTTATATGGTGCTATATAGTTTTATATAGTTTTTATATAGTTTTATATAGTTCTATAGAGTTTTATATAGGTTTATATAGCTTTATATAGTTTTATATATTTTATATAGTTTTGTTAGTTTTATATAGTTTTATAGAGTTTTATATAGTTTTCTATAGTTTTATATAGTTCTATAGAGTTTTATATAGTTTTATATAGTACTATATTGTTTTATATAGTTTTATTAGTTTTATTTAGTTTTATATAGTTTTATATAGTTCTATAGAGTTATATATAGGTTTATATAGTTATGATAGTTTGATATAGTTTGATATAGTTTTATATAGTTTTGTTAGATTTATATAGTTCTATATAGTTTTATATAGTTTTATATAGCTTTATATAGTTTTGTTAGTTTTATATAGTTTTATATAGTTCTATAGAGTTTTATATAGGTTTATATAGTTTTATATAGTATTATATAGTTTTATGTAGTTCTATAGAGTTTTGTATAGGTTTATATAATTTTGTTAGTTTTATATAGTTTTATATAGTTCTATAGAGTTTTACATAGCTTTATATAGTTTTGTTAGTTTTATATACTTTTATATCGTTTTATATAGTTTTATATAGTTTAATATAGTATTATATATTTTGACATAGTTTTATATGGTTTTATATAGTTTTATATAGTTTTATAGAGTTTTATATAGTTTTATATAGATTTATATAGTTTTATTAGTTTTATATATTACTATATAGTTTTATTAGTTTTATATATTTCTATATACTTTTATATAGTTTTATATAGTTTTATATAGTTTTATATAGTTTTATATAGTTTTATATAGTTCTATAGAGTTTTATATAGTTTTATATAGTTTTATATAGTTTTATATAGTTTTACATAGTTTTATATAGTTTTGTTAGTTTTATATAGTTTTATATAGTTTTATATAGTTTTATATAGTTTTATATAGTTTTACATAGTTTTGTATTGTTTTATATAGTTTTATATAGTTTTGTATAGTTTTATATAGTTTTATATAGTTATATAGGTTTTATATAATTTTATATAGTTTTATATAGTTTCATATAGTTTCATATAGTTTTATATAGTTTTATATAGTTTTATATAGTTTTATATAGTTGTATATAGTTTTATATAGTTTTATAGAGTTTTATATAGGTTTGTATAGTTTATATAGTATTGTTAGTTTTATATAGTTATATATAGTTTTATATAGTTTTATATAGGTTTATATTGTTTTATATAGTTTTATATCGTTTTATATAGTTTTATATAGTTTTATATAGTTTTATATAGTTTTATAGAGTTTTATAGAGTTTTATATAGTTTTATATAGTTATATATAGTGCTATAGAGTTTTGTATAGGTTTATGTAGTTTTGTTAGTTTAATATAGTTTTATATAGTTTTATATAGTTTTATATAGTTTTATATAGTTTTATATAGTTTTGTTAGTTTTATATAGTATTATATAGTTTTATATTGTCTTGATAATTTTGTATAGTTTTATATAGTTTTACATAGTTTTGTAGAGTTTTATATAGTTTTATATAGTACTATATATTTTTATATAGTTTTATTAGTTTTATACAGATTTATATAGTAATATAGAGTTTTATTCAGTTTTATATACTTTGTTAGTTTTATATAGGTTTATATAGTTTTGTTAGTTTTATATAGTTTTATATAGTTTTATATAGTTTTATATAGTTTTATATAGTTCTATAGAGTTTTACATAGGTTTACATCGTTTTATATAGTTTTATATAGTTTCATATAGTTTAATATTGTTTTATATAGTTTTTTATAGTTTTATAGAGTTTTATATAGTTTTATATAGTTTTGTTAGTTTTATATAGTTTTATATAGTTTTATATAGTTTTATATAGTTTTATATAGTTTTATATAGTTTTATATAGTTTTATATAGTTTTATAGAGTTTTATATAGTTTTATATAGTTTTACATAGTTTTATATAGTTTTGCTGGGTCTTATATAGTTTTATATAGTTTTATATAATTTTATATAGTTTTATATAGCTTTATATAGTTCTATAGAGTTTTATATAGGTTTGTATGGTTTCGTTAGTTTTATATAGTTTTATGTAGTTTTATAGAGTTTTATATAGGTTTGTATAGTTTATATAGTATTGTTAGGTTTATATAGTTATATATAGTTTTATATAGTTTTATATAGTTTTATATAGTTTTATATAGTTTTATATAGTTTTATATACTTTTATATAGTTTTATATAGTTCTATAGAGTATTATATAGGTTTATATAGTTTTATATAGTTTTATATAGGTCTATAGAGTTTTGTATAGGTTTATATAGTTTTGTTAGTTTTATATAGTTTTATATAGTTTTATATAGTATTATATAGTTTTACATAGTTTTATTAGATTTATATAGTGTTATATAGTTTTATATAGATTTATATAGTTTTACATAGTTTTGTATAGTTTTATATTGTTTGACTTGGATTTATATGGTTCTATATAGTTTTATATAGTTTTTATATAGTTTTATATAGTTCTATAGAGTTTTATATAGGTTTATATAGCTTTATATAGTTTCATATACTTTTATATAGTTTTGTTAGTTTTATATAGTTTTATATAATTTTATATAGTTTTATATAGTTTTATATAGTTTTATATAGTTTTATATAGTTTTATATAGTTTTGTTAGTTTTATATAGTTTTATATAGTTTTATATAGTTTTATATAGTTCTATAGAGTTTTATATAGTTTTATATAGATTTATATAGTTTTATTAGTTTTATATATTACTATATAGTTTTATTAGTTTTATATATTTCTATATACTTTTATATAGTTTTATATAGTTTTATATAGTTTTATATAGTTTTATATAGTTTTATATAGTTCTATAGAGTTTTATATAGTTTTATATAGTTTTATATAGTTTTACATAGTTTTATATAGTTTTGTTAGTTTTATATAGTTTTATATAGTTTTATATAGTTTTATATAGTTTTATATAGTTTTACATAGTTTTGTATTGTTTTATATAGTTTTATATAGTTTTGTATAGTTTTATATAGTTTTATATAGTTATATAGGTTTTATATAATTTTATATAGTTTTATATAGTTTCATATAGTTTCATATAGTTTTATATAGTTTTATATAGTTTTATATAGTTTTATATAGTTGTATATAGTTTTATATAGTTTTATAGAGTTTTATATAGGTTTGTATAGTTTATATAGTATTGTTAGTTTTATATAGTTATATATAGTTTTATATAGTTTTATATAGGTTTATATTGTTTTATATAGTTTTATATCGTTTTATATAGTTTTATATAGTTCTATATAGTTCTATATAGTTTTATATAGTTTTATATAGCTTTATATAGTTTTGTTAGTTTTATATAGTTTTATATAGTTTTATATAGTTCTATAGAGTTTTATATAGGTTTATATAGTTTTATATAGTATTATATAGTTTTATGTAGTTCTATAGAGTTTTGTATAGGTTTATATAATTTTGTTAGTTTTATATAGTTTTATATAGTTCTATAGAGTTTTACATAGCTTTATATAGTTTTGTTAGTTTTATATACTTTTATATCGTTTTATATAGTTTTATATAGTTTAATATAGTATTATATATTTTGACATAGTTTTATATGGTTTTATATAGTTTTATATAGTTTTATAGAGTTTTATATAGTTTTATATAGATTTATATAGTTTTATTAGTTTTATATATTACTATATAGTTTTATTAGTTTTATATATTTCTATATACTTTTATATAGTTTTATATAGTTTTATATAGTTTTATATAGTTTTATATAGTTTTATATAGTTCTATAGAGTTTTATATAGTTTTATATAGTTTTATATAGTTTTACATAGTTTTATATAGTTTTGTTAGTTTTATATAGTTTTATATAGTTTTATATAGTTTTATATAGTTTTATATAGTTTTACATAGTTTTGTATTGTTTTATATAGTTTTATATAGTTTTGTATAGTTTTATATAGTTTTATATAGTTATATAGGTTTTATATAATTTTATATAGTTTTATATAGTTTCATATAGTTTCATATAGTTTTATATAGTTTTATATAGTTTTATATAGTTTTATATAGTTGTATATAGTTTTATATAGTTTTATAGAGTTTTATATAGGTTTGTATAGTTTATATAGTATTGTTAGTTTTATATAGTTATATATAGTTTTATATAGTTTTATATAGGTTTATATTGTTTTATATAGTTTTATATCGTTTTATATAGTTTTATATAGTTCTATATAGTTCTATATAGTTTTATATAGTTTTATATAGCTTTATATAGTTTTGTTAGTTTTATATAGTTTTATATAGTTTTATATAGTTCTATAGAGTTTTATATAGGTTTATATAGTTTTATATAGTATTATATAGTTTTATGTAGTTCTATAGAGTTTTGTATAGGTTTATATAATTTTGTTAGTTTTATATAGTTTTATATAGTTCTATAGAGTTTTACATAGCTTTATATAGTTTTGTTAGTTTTATATACTTTTATATCGTTTTATATAGTTTTATATAGTTTAATATAGTATTATATATTTTGACATAGTTTTATATGGTTTTATATAGTTTTATATAGTTTTATAGAGTTTTATATAGTTTTATATAGATTTATATAGTTTTATTAGTTTTATATATTACTATATAGTTTTATTAGTTTTATATATTTCTATATACTTTTATATAGTTTTATATAGTTTTATATAGTTTTATATAGTTTTATATAGTTTTATATAGTTCTATAGAGTTTTATATAGTTTTATATAGTTTTATATAGTTTTACATAGTTTTATATAGTTTTGTTAGTTTTATATAGTTTTATATAGTTTTATATAGTTTTATATAGTTTTATATAGTTTTACATAGTTTTGTATTGTTTTATATAGTTTTATATAGTTTTGTATAGTTTTATATAGTTTTATATAGTTATATAGGTTTTATATAATTTTATATAGTTTTATATAGTTTCATATAGTTTCATATAGTTTTATATAGTTTTATATAGTTTTATATAGTTTTATATAGTTGTATATAGTTTTATATAGTTTTATAGAGTTTTATATAGGTTTGTATAGTTTATATAGTATTGTTAGTTTTATATAGTTATATATAGTTTTATATAGTTTTATATAGGTTTATATTGTTTTATATAGTTTTATATCGTTTTATATAGTTTTATATAGTTTTATATAGTTTTATATAGTTTTATAGAGTTTTATAGAGTTTTATATAGTTTTATATAGTTTTATATAGTTATATATAGTGCTATAGAGTTTTGTATAGGTTTATGTAGTTTTGTTAGTTTAATATAGTTTTATATAGTTTTATATAGTTTTATATAGTTTTATATAGTTTTATATAGTTTTGTTAGTTTTATATAGTATTATATAGTTTTATATTGTCTTGATAATTTTGTATAGTTTTATATAGTTTTACATAGTTTTGTAGAGTTTTATATAGTTTTATATAGTACTATATATTTTTATATAGTTTTATTAGTTTTATACAGATTTATATAGTAATATAGAGTTTTATTCAGTTTTATATACTTTGTTAGTTTTATATAGGTTTATATAGTTTTGTTAGTTTTATATAGTTTTATATAGTTTTATATAGTTTTATATAGTTCTATAGAGTTTTACATAGGTTTACATCGTTTTATATAGTTTTATATAGTTTCATATAGTTTAATATTGTTTTATATAGTTTTTTATAGTTTTATAGAGTTTTATATAGTTTTATATAGTTTTGTTAGTTTTATATAGTTTTATATAGTTTTATATAGTTTTATATAGTTTTATATAGTTTTATATAGTTTTATATAGTTTTATATAGTTTTATAGAGTTTTATATAGTTTTATATAGTTTTACATAGTTTTATATAGTTTTGCTGGGTCTTATATAGTTTTATATAGTTTTATATAATTTTATATAGTTTTATATAGCTTTATATAGTTCTATAGAGTTTTATATAGGTTTTTATGGTTTCGTTAGTTTTATATAGTTTTATATAGTTTTATAGAGTTTTATATAGGTTTGTATAGTTTATATAGTATTGTTAGGTTTATATAGTTATATATAGTTTTATATAGTTTTATATAGTTTTATATAGTTTTATATAGTTTTATATAGTTTTATATACTTTTATATAGTTTTATATAGTTCTATAGAGTATTATATAGGTTTATATAGTTTTATATAGTTTTATATAGGTCTATAGAGTTTTGTATAGGTTTATATAGTTTTGTTAGTTTTATATAGTTTTATATAGTTTTATATAGTATTATATAGTTTTACATAGTTTTATTAGATTTATATAGTGTTATATAGTTTTATATAGATTTATATAGTTTTACATAGTTTTGTATAGTTTTATATTGTTTGACTTGGATTTATATGGTTCTATATAGTTTTATATAGTTTTTATATAGTTTTATATAGTTCTATAGAGTTTTATATAGGTTTATATAGCTTTATATAGTTTCATATACTTTTATATAGTTTTGTTAGTTTTATATAGTTTTATATAATTTTATATAGTTTTATATAGTTTTATATAGTTTTATATAGTTTTATATAGTTTTATATAGTTTTGTTAGTTTTATATAGTTTTATATAGTTTTATATAGTTTTATATAGTTCTATAGAGTTTTATATAGTTTTATATAGATTTATATAGTTTTATTAGTTTTATATATTTCTATATAGTTTTATTAGTTTTATATATTTCTATATACTTTTATATAGTTTTATATAGTTTTATATAGTTTTATATAGTTTTGTTAGTTTTATATAGGTTTATATAGTTTTATATAGTATTATATAGTTTTATATAGTTCTATAGAGTTTTGTATAGGTTTATATAGTTTTGTTAGTTTTATATAGTTTTATATAGTTTTATATACTTTTATATAGTTTTGTTAGTTTTATATACTTTTATATGGTTTTATATACTTTTATATAGTTCTATAGAGTTTTATACAGGTTTACATAGTTTTATATAGTATTCTATAGTTTTATATAGTTTTATATATTTTTATATAGTTTTATATAGTATTCTATAGTTTTATATAGTTTTATATATTTTTATATAGTTTTATATAGTTTTATAGAGTTTTATATAGTTTTATATAGTTTTGTTAGTTTTATATAGTTTTATATAGTTTTATATAGTTTTGTTAGTTTTATATAGTTTTATATAGTTTTATATAGTTTTATATAGTTTTATATAGTTTTATATAGTTTTGTTAGTTTTATATAGTTTTATATAGTTCTATAGAGATTTATATAGGTTTACATAGTTTTATATAGTTTTAAATAGTCTTATACAGTTCTATAGAGTTTTATATATGTTTATATAGTTATGTTAGTTTTATATAGTTTTATATAGTTTTATATAGTATTTTATATAGTTTTATATAGTTTTATATCGTTTTATATAGTTTTGTTAGTTTTATATAGTTTTATATAGTTTTATATAGTTTTATATAGTTTTATATAGTTTTATATAGTTTTATATAGTTTTATATAGATTTGTTAGTTTTACATAGTTTTATATAGTTTTATATAGTTTTATATAGTTCTATAGAGTTTTATATAGTTTTATATAGTTTTATATAGTTTTACATAGTTTTATATAGTTTTGTTAGTTTTATATACTTTTATATAGTTTTATATAGTTTTGTATAGTTTTACATAGTTTTGTATTGTTTTATATAGTTTTATATAGTTTTATATAGTTCTATAGAGTTTTATATAGGTTTATATAGTTTTATTAGTTTTATATACTTTTATATCGTTTTATATAGTTTTATATAGTTTTATATAGTTTAATATAGTTTTATATAGTTTAATATAGTTTTATACAGTTCAATAGAGTTTTATATAGGTTTATATAGTTTTGTTAGTTTTATATAGTTTTATATAGTTTTATATAGTTTTATATAGTTCTATAGAGTTTTATATAGGTTTATATAGTTTTATATAGTTTCAAATAGTTTTATACATTTCTATAGAGTTTTATATAGGTTTATATAGTTTTACTAGTTTCATATACTTTTATATAGTTTTATATAGTTTTATATAGTTCTATAGAGTTTCATACAGGTTTATATAGTTTTATATAGTTTTATATAGTTTTATATAGTTTTATATAGTTTTATATAGTTTTATATAGTTTTATATAGTTTTATAGAGTTTTATAGAGTTTGATATAGTTTTATATAGTTGTATATAGTGCTATAGAGTTTTGTATAGGTTTATGTAGTTTTGTGAGTTTAATATAGTTTTATATAGTTTTATATAGTCTTATAGTTTTATATAGGTTTATATAGTTTTGTTAGTTTTATATAGTTTTATATAGTTTTATATAGTTTTGTTAGTTTTATATAGTTTTATATAGTTTTATATAGTTTTATATAGTTCTATAGAGTTTTATATAGTTTTATATAGTTTTATACAGTTCAATAGAGTTTTATATAGGTTTATATAGTTTTGTTAGTTTTATATAGTTTTATATAGTTTTATATAGTATTATATAGTTTTACATAGTTTTATTAGCTTTATATAGTTTTATATAGTTTTATATAGTCTTATATACTATTATATAGTTTAACATAGTTTTATTAGCTTTATATAGTTTTATATAGTTTTATATAGTTTTATATAGTTTTATATAGTTTTATAGAGTTTTATATAGGTTTGTATAGTTTATATAGTATTGTTAGTTTTATATAGTTATATATAGTTTTATATAGTTTTATATAGGTTTATATAGTTTAATATAGTTTTATATCGTTTTATATAGTTTTATATAGTTTTATATAGTTTTATATAGTTTTATAGTTTTATAGAGTTTTATATAGTTTTATATAGTTATATATAGTGCTATAGAGTTTTGTATAGGTTTATGTAGTTTTGTTAGTTTAATATAGTTTTATATAGTTTTATATAGTTTTATATAGTTTTATAGAGTTTTATATAGCTTTATATAGTTTTACATAGTTTTGTATAGTTTTATATAGTTTTATATAGTTATATAGGTTTTATATAGTTTTTTATAGTTTTATAGAGTTTTATATAGTTTTATATAGTTTTGTTAGTTTTATATAGTTTTATATAGTTTTATATAGTTTTATATAGTTTTATATATTTTTATATAATTTTATATAGTTTTATATAGCTTTATATAGTTCTATAGAGTTTTATATAGGTTTGTATGGTTTCGTTAGTTTTATATAGTTTTATATAGTTTTATAGATTTTTATATAGGTTTGTATAGTTTATATAGTATAGTTAGGTTTATATAGTTATATATAGTTTTATATAGTTTTATATAGTTTTATATAGTTTTATATACTTTTATATACTTTTATATAGTTTTATATAGTTCTATAGAGTATTATATAGGTTTATATAGTTTTATATAGATTTATATAGTTTTACACAGTTTTGTATAGTTTTATATTGTTTGACTTGGATTTATATGGTTCTATATAGTTTTATATAGTTTTTATATAGTTTTATATAGTTCTATAGAGTTTTATATAGGTTTATATAGCTTTATATAGTTTTATATACTTTTATATAGTTTTGTTAGTTTTATATAGTTTTATATAATTTTATATAGTTTTATATAGTTTTATATAGTTTTATATAGTTTTATATAGTTTTGTTAGTTTTATATAGTTTTATATAGTTTTATATAGTTTTATATAGTTTTATATAGTTCTATAGAGTTTTATATATAGTTTTATATAGATTTATAT
>NW_027475727.1:0-33622 GCF_051020985.1 Nomia melanderi | reverse complement strand
CTATATGAAACTAACAAACTATATAAAGCTATATGAAACTCTATAAAACTATATAATACTACATAAAACTATATAAAACTATATAAAACTAACAAAACTATATAAAAATATATAAAACTATATAGAACTATATAAAACTATATAAAACTATATAAAACCATATAAAACTAACAAAACTATATAAAACAATGTAAAACTATAAAAAACGATATAAAACATATAAAACTAACATAACTATATAAACCTGTATAAAACTCTATAAAACTATATAATACTATATAAAACTATATAAAACTATATAAAACTATATAAAACTATATAAAACTATATAAAACTATATAAACCTATATAAAATTCTATAGAACTATATAAAACTATATAAAACAATATAAAACCATATAAAACTAACAAAACTATATAAACCTATATAAAACTATATAAAACTATATAAAACTATATAAAACTAACAAAACTATATAAACCTATATAAAACTATATAGAACTATATAAAACTATATAAAACTATATAAAACTATATAAAACCATATAAAACTAACAAACCTATATAAAACAATGTAAAACTATATAAAACGATATCAAACTATATAAAACTAACATAACTATATAAACCTGTATAAAGCTCTATAGAACTATATACAACTATATAAAACTATATAAAACTATATAAAACTATATAAAACTATATAAAACTATATAAAACTCTATAAAACTATATAAAACTATATAAAACTAACAAAACTATATAAAACTATATAAACCTATATAAAAGTCTATAGAATTATATAAAACTAAATGAAACTAACAAAACTATATAAACCTATACAAAATTCTATAGAACTATATAAAACTATATAAAACTATATAAAACTATATAAAAGTATAAGAAACTAATAAAACTATATAAACCTATATAATACTCTATAGAACTATATAAAACTATATAAAAGTATATAAAACTATATAAAACTAACAAAACTATATAAAGCTATATAAAACTCTATGAAACTATATAAAACTATATAAAAGTATATAAAACTATATAAAACTAACAAAACTATTAAAAGCTATATAAAACTCTATAAAACTATATAATACTATATAAAACTATATAAAACTATATAAAACTAACAAAACTATATAAACCTATATAAAACTATATAAAACTATATAAAACTATATAGAACCATATAAAACCATGTCAGACTATATAAAACTGATAAAACTATGTCAATGTACATAGGGCCAAGTAAAACTATGTAAAACTATAAAATTATATTAAAACTATATAAAACTGTATAAAACTATATAAACCTATATAAAACTCTATAGAACTATATAAAACTATATAAAACTATATAAACCTATATAAAACTCTATAGAATTATATGAAACTAACAAAACAATATAAAGCTATACAAAACTCTATAAAACTATATAATACTATATAAAACTATATAAAACTATATAAAACTCTATAAAACTATATAAAACTATATAAAACTATATAAAACTATATAAAACTAACAAAACTATATAAAAAATATATAAAACTAAATAGAACTATATCAAACTATATAAAACTATATAAAACCATATAAAACTAACAAAACTATATAAAACAATGTAAAACTATAAAAAACGATATAAAACTATATAAAAGTATATAAAACTATATAAAACTTACAAAACTATATAAAGCTATATAAAACTCTATAAAACTATATAATAATATATAAAACTATATAAAACTATATAAAACTATATAAAACAATGTAAAACTATATAAAACGCTATAAAACTATATAAAACTAACATAACTATATAAACTGTATAAAACTCTATAGAACTATATACAACTATATAAAACTATATAAAACTATATAAAACTATATAAAACTATATAAACCTATATAAAACTATATAAAAGTAAATGAAACTAATAAAACTATATAAACCTATGTAAAAGTCTATAGAACTATATAAAACTATATAAAAGTATATAAATCTATATAAAACTAACAAAACTATATAAAACTATATAAAACTCTATGAAACTATATAAAACTATATAAAACTCTATAGAATTACATAAAACGATATAAAAACTATATAAAACTATATAAAACTATATAAAACTAACAAAACTATATAAAACTATATAAAACTATATAAAACCATATAAAACTAACAAAAACTATATACAACTATATAAAACTCTATAAAACTATATAAAACTATATAAAACTATATAAAACTATATAAAACTATATAAACTAACAAAACTATATAAACTAACAAAACTATATAAAACTATTTAAAACTCTATAAAACTATATAAAACTATATAAAAGTATATAAAACTATATAAAACTAACAAAACTATATAAAGCTATATAAAACTTTATAAAACTATATAATACTATATAAAACTATATAAAACTATATAAAACTATATAAAACTAACAAAACTATATAAAAATATATAAAACTATATAGAACTATATAAAACTATATAAAACTCTATAAAACCATATAAAACTAACAAAACTATATAAAACAATGTAAAACTATAAAAAACGATATAAAACTATATAAAGTATATAAAACTATATAAAACTTACAAAACTATATAAAGCTATATAAAACTCTATAAAACTATATAATAATATATAAAACTATATAAAACTATATAAAACTATATAAAACTATATAAAACTATATAAAACTATATAAACCTATATAAAATTCTATAGAACTATATAAAACTATATAAAACTATATAAAACCATATAAAACTAACAAAACTATATAAAACTATATAAAACTCTATAAAACTATATAAAACTATATAAAACTCTATAGAAGTACATAAAACTATATAAAACTATATAAAACTATATAAAACTATATAAAACTATATAAAACTATATAAAACTATATAAAACTATATAAAACTATATAAACCTAACAAAACTATATAAACTATATAAAACTCCATAAAACTATATAAAACTATATAAAACCATATAAAACTAACAAAACTATATAAAACTATATAAAACTCTGTAAAACTATATAAAACTATATAACTCTATAGAACTACATAAAAACTATATAAAACTATATAAAACTATATAAAAACTATATAAAACTATATAAAACTATATAAAACTATATAAACCTAACAAAACTATATAAAACTATATAAAACTCCATAAAACTATATAAAACTATATAAAAGTATATAAAACTATATAAAACTAACAAAACTATATAAAGCTATATAAAACTCTATAAAACTATATAATACTATATAAAACTATATAAAACTATATAAAACTAACAAAACTATATAAAAATATATAAAACTATATAGAACTATATAAAACTATATAAATCTATATAAAACCATATAAAACTAACAAAACTATATAAAACAATGTAAAACTATAAAAAAACGATATAAAACTATATAAAACTAACATAACTATATAAACCTGTATAAAACTCTATAAAACTATATACAACTATGTAAAACTGACAAACTATATAAAAGTATGTAAAACTATATAAAACTATATAAAACTATATAAAACTATATAAAACTATATAAAACCATATAAAACTATACAACACTATATAAAACTAACAAAACTATATAAACTATATAAAACTATATAAAACTATATAAAACTATATAAAACTCTATAGAACTACATAAAACTATATAAAACTATATAGAAACTATATAAAACTAACAAAACTATATAAAACTATATAAAACTATATAAAACTCTATAAAACTATATAAAACTATATAAAACTATATTAAACTATATGAAACTATATAAAACTATATAAAACGATATAAATGTATATAAAACTAACAAAACTATATAAACCTATATAAAACTATATAGAACTATATAAAACTATATAAAACTATATCAAACTATATCAAACTATATAAAACTAACAAAACTATATAAAACTATATAAAACTAACGAAACTATATAAAACTATATAAAACTCTATAAAACTATATAAACCTATATAAAAGTATATAAAACTATATAAAACTAACAAAACTATATAAAACTATATAAAACTATATAAAACTATATAAAACTATATAAAAACTATATAAAACTAACAAAACTATATAAAACTATATAAAACTATGTAAAACTATATAAAAGTATATAAAACTATATAAAACTAACAAAAACTATATAAAGCTATATAAAACTTTATAAAAGTATATAGAATTATATAAAACTAATGAAACTAACAAAACTATATAAACCTATACAAAATTCTATAGAACTATATAAAACTATATAAAACTATATAAAACTATATAAAAGTATAAGAAACTAATAAAACTATATAAACCTATATAATACTCTATAGAACTATATAAAACTATATAAAAGTATATAAAACTATATAAAACTAACAAAACTATATAAAAGCTATATAAAACTCTATGAAACTATATAAAACTATATAAAAGTATATAAAACTATATAAAACTAACAAACTATATAAAGCTATATAAAACTCTATAAAACTATATAATACTATATAAAACTATATAAAACTATATAAAACTCTATAAAACTATATAAAACTATATAAAACTATATAAAACTATATAAAACTAACAAAACTATATAAAAATATATAAAACTAAATAGAACTATATCAAACTATATAAAACTATATAAAACCATATAAAACTAACAAAACTATATAAAACAATGTAAAACTATAAAAAACGATATAAAACTATATAAAAGTATATAAAACTATATAAAACTTACAAAACTATATAAAGCTATATAAAACTCTATAAAACTATATAATAATATATAAAACTATATAAAACTATATAAAACTATATAAAACAATGTAAAACTATATAAAACGCTATAAAACTATATAAAACTAACATAACTATATAAACCTGTATAAAACTCTATAGAACTATATAGAACTATATAAAACTATATAAAACTATATAAAACTATATAAAACTATATAAACCTATATAAAACTATATAAAAGTAAATGAAACTAATAAAACTATATAAACCTATGTAAAAGTCTATAGAACTATATAAAACTGTATAAAAGTATATAAATCTATATAAAACTAACAAAACTATATAAAACTATATAAAACTCTATGAAACTATATAAAACTATATAAAAACTCTATAGAATTACATAAAACGATATAAAACTATATAAAACTATATAAACTATATAAAACTAACAAAACTATATAAAACTATATAAAACTATATAAAACCATATAAAACTAACAAAACTATATACAACTATATAAAACTCTATAAAACTATATAAAACTATATAAAACTATATAAAACTATATAAAACTATATAAAACTAACAAAACTATATAAAACTATTTAAAACTCTATAAAACTATATAAAACTATATAAAACTCTATAGAACTATATAAAACTATATAAAACTATATAAACCCTATATAAAACTCTATAGAATTATATAAAACTATATGAAACTAACAAAACTATATAAAGCTATATAAAACTCTTATAAAACTATATAATACTACATAAAACTATATAAAACTATATAAAACTAACAAAACTATATAAAAATATATAAAACTATATAGAACTATATAAAACTATATAAAACTATATAAAACCATATAAAACTAACAAAACTATATAAAACAATGTAAAACTATAAAAAACGATATAAAACTATATAAAACTAACATAACTATATAAACCTGTATAAAACTCTATAAAACTATATAATACTATATAAAACTATATAAAACTATATAAAACTATATAAAACTATATAAAACTATATAAAACTATATAAACCTATATAAAATTCTATAGAACTATATAAAACTATATAAAACAATATAAAACCATATAAAACTAACAAAACTATATAAACCTATATAAAACTATATAAAACTATATAAAACTATATAAAACTAACAAAACTATATAAACCTATATAAAACTATATAGAACTATATAAAACTATATAAAACTATATAAAACTATATAAAACCATATAAAACTAACAAACCTATATAAAACAATGTAAAACTATATAAAACGATATCAAACTATATAAAACTAACATAACTATATAAACCTGTATAAAGCTCTATAGAACTATATACAACTATATAAAACTATATAAAACTATATAAAACTATATAAAACTATATAAAACTATATAAAACTCTATAAAACTATATAAAACTATATAAAACTAACAAAACTATATAAAACTATATAAACCTATATAAAAGTCTATAGAATTATATAAAACTAAATGAAACTAACAAAACTATATAAACCTATACAAAATTCTATAGAACTATATAAAACTATATAAAACTATATAAAACTATATAAAAGTATAAGAAACTAATAAAACTATATAAACCTATATAATACTCTATAGAACTATATAAAACTATATAAAAGTATATAAAACTATATAAAACTAACAAAACTATATAAAGCTATATAAAACTCTATGAAACTATATAAAACTATATAAAAGTATATAAAACTATATAAAACTAACAAAACTATATAAAGCTATATAAAACTCTATAAAACTATATAATACTATATAAAACTATATAAAACTATATAAAACTAACAAAACTATATAAACCTATATAAAACTATATAAAACTATATAAAACTATATAGAACCATATAAAACCATGTCAGACTATATAAAACTGATAAAACTATGTCAATGTACATAGGGCCAAATAAAACTATGTAAAACTATAAAATTATATTAAAACTATATAAAACTGTATAAAACTATATAAACCTATATAAAACTCTATAGAACTATATAAAACTATATAAAACTATATAAACCTATATAAAACTCTATAGAATTATATGAAACTAACAAAACAATATAAAGCTATACAAAACTCTATAAAACTATATAATACTATATAAAACTATATAAAACTATATAAAACTCTATAAAACTATATAAAACTATATAAAACTATATAAAACTATTTAAAACTCTATAAAACTATATAAAACTATATAAAAGTATATAAAACTATATAAAACTAACAAAACTATATAAAGCTATATAAAACTTTATAAAACTATATAATACTATATAAAACTATATAAAACTATATAAAACTATATAAAACTAACAAAACTATATAAAAATATATAAAACTATATAGAACTATATAAAACTATATAAAACTCTATAAAACCATATAAAACTAACAAAACTATATAAAACAATGTAAAACTATAAAAAACGATATAAAACTATATAAAAGTATATAAAACTATATAAAACTTACAAAACTATATAAAGCTATATAAAACTCTATAAAACTATATAATAATATATAAAACTATATAAAACTATATAAAACTATATAAAACTATATAAAACTATATAAACCTATATAAAATTCCATAGAACTATATAAAACTATATAAAACTATATAAAACCATATAAAACTAACAAAACTATATAAAACTATATAAAACTCTATAAAACTATATAAAACTATATAAAACTCTATAGAAGTACATAAAACTATATAAAACTATATAAAACTATATAAAATTATATAAAACTATATAAAACTATATAAAACTATATAAAACTATATAAACCTAACAAAACTATATAAAACTATATAAAACTCCATAAAACTATATAAAACTATATAAAACCATATAAAACTAACAAAACTATATAAAACTATATAAAACTCTGTAAAACTATATAAAACTATATAAAACTCTATAGAACTACATAAAACTATATAAAACTATATAAAACTATATAAAACTATATAAAACTATATAAAACTATATAAAACTATATAAACCTAACAAAACTATATAAAACTATATAAAACTCCATAAAACTATATAAAACTATATAAAAGTATATAAAACTATATAAAACTAACAAAACTATATAAAGCTATATAAAACTCTATAAAACTATATAATACTATATAAAACTATAGAAAACTATATTAAACTATATGAAACTATATAAAACCATATAAAACTATACAACACTATATAAAACTAACAAAACTATATAAACCTATATAAAACTATATAAAACTATATAAAACTCTATAGAACTACATAAAACTATATAAAACTATATAAAACTCTATAGAACTACATAAAACTATATAAAACTATATAAAACTATATAAAACTAACAAAACTATATAAAACTATATAAAACTATATAAAACTCTATAAAACTATATAAAACTATATAAAACTATATTAAACTATATGAAACTATATAAAACTATATAAAACGATATAAATGTATATAAAATTAACAAAACTATATAAACCTATATAAAACTATATAGAACTATATAAAACTATATAAAACTATATCAAACTATATAAAACTAACAAAACTATATAAAACTATATAAAACTCTATAAAACTATATAAAACTATATAAAACTATATAGAACCATATAAAAACATGTCAGACTATATAAAACTAATAAAACTATGTCAAAGTACATAGGGCCAAATAAAACTATGTAAAACTATAAAATTATCTTAAAACTATATAAAACTATATAAAACTATATAAACCTATATAAAACTCTATAGAACTATATAAAACTATATAAAACTATATAAACCTATATAAAACTCTATAGAATTATATAAAACTATATGAAACTAACAAAACTATATAAAGCTATATAAAACTCTATAAAACTATATAATACTATATAAAACTATATAAAACTATATAAAACTATATAAAACTATATAAAACTATATAAAACTATATAAAACTATATAAACCTATATAAAATTCTATAGAACTATATAAAACTATATAAAACAATATAAAACCATATAAAACTAACAAAACTATATAAACCTATATAAAACTATATAAAACTATATAAAACTATATAAAACTAACAAAACTATATAAACCTATATAAAACTATATAGAACTATATAAAACTATATAAAACTATATAAAACTATATAAAACCATATAAAACTAACAAACCTATATAAAACAATGTAAAACTATATAAAACGCTATAAAACTATATAAAACTAACATAACTATATAAACCTGTATAAAGCTCTATAGAACTATATACAACTATATAAAACTATATAAAACTATATAAAACTATATAAAACTATATAAAACTATATAAAACTCTATAAAACTATATAAAACTATATAAAACTAACAAAACTATATAAAACTATATAAAACTATATAAAACTATATAAAACTATGTAAACCTATATAAAACTCTATAGAACTATATAAAACTATATAAAACTAACAAAACTATATAAAACTATATAAAACTATATAAACCTATATAAAAGTCTATAGAATTATATAAAACTAAATGAAACTAACAAAACTATATAAACCTATACAAAATTCTATAGAACTATATAAAACTATATAAAACTATATAAAACTATATAATAGTATAAGAAACTAATAAAACTATATAAACCTATATAATACTCTATAGAACTATATAAAACTATATAAATGTATATAAAACTATATAAAACTAACAAAACTATATAAAGCTATATAAAACTCTATGAAACTATATAATACTATATAAAGCTATATAAAACTCTATAAAACTATATAATACTATATAAAACTATATAAAACTAACAAAACTATATAAAACTATATAAAACTATATAAAACCATATAAAACTAACAAAACTATATAAAACTATATAAAACTCTATAAAACTATATAAAATTATATAAAACTATATAAAACTATATAAAACTATATAAAACTATATAAAACTAACAAAACTATATAAAACAATGTAAAACTATAAAAAACGATATAAAACTATATAAAACTAACATAACTATATAAACCTGTATAAACCTCTATAAAACTATATACAACTATATAAAACTGGCAAAACTATATAAAAGTATGTAAAACTATATAAAACTATATAAAGCTATATAAAACTATATAAAACTATATAACACTATATAAAACTAACAAAACTATATAAACCTATGTAAAACTATATAAAACTATATAAAACTATATAAAACTCTATAGAACTACATAAAACTATATAAAACTATATAAAACTATATAAAACTCTATGAAACTATATAAAACTATAGAAAACTATATTAAACTATATGAAACTATATAAAACTATATAAAACGATATAAAAGTATATAAAACTAACAAAACTATATAAACCTATATAAAACTATATAGAACTATATAAACTATATAAACCTATATAAAACTATATAAAACTATATAAAACTATATAAAACTCTATAAAACTATATAAAACTATAGAAAACTATATTAAACTATATGAAACTATATAAAACTATATAAAACGATATAAAAGTATATAAAACTAACAAAACTATATAAACCTATATAAAACTATATAGAACTATATAAAACTATATAAAACTATATAAAACCATATAAAACTAACAAAACTATATAAAACAATGCAAAACTATATAAAACGATATAAAACTATATAAAACTAACATAACTATATAAACCTGTATAAAACTCTATAGAACTATATACAACTATATAAAACTATATAAAACTATATAAAACTATATAAAACTATATAAAACTATATAAAACTATATAAAACTATATAAAAGTATATGAAACTAATAAAACTATATAAACCTATATAAAACTCTATAGAACTATATAAAACTATATAAAACTATATAAAACCATATAAAACTATATAAAACTGTATAAACCTATGTAATATTCTATAGAACTATATAAAACTATTTAAAACTATATAAAACCATATAAAACTAACAAAACTATATAAAACTATATAAAACTCTATAAAACTATATAATACTATATAAAACTATATAAAACTATATAAAACTAACAAAACTATATGAACCTATATAAAACTATATAAAACTATATAAAACTATTTAAAACTCTATAGACCTACATAAAACTATATAAAACCATATAAAACTATATAACACTATATAAAACTAACAAAACTATATAAGCCTATATAAAACTATATAAAACTATATAGAACTATATAAAACTATATAAAACTAACAAAACTATATAAACCTATATAAAACTATCAAAACTATATAAAACTATATAAAACTATATTAAACTATATGAGACTATATAAAACTACATAAAACGATATAATAGTATATAAAACTAACAAAACTATATAAACCTATATAAAACTATATAAAACTATATAAAACCATATAAAACTAACAAAACTATATAAAACAATGTAAAACTATATAAAACGATATAAAAGTATATAAAACTAACATAACTATATAAACCTGTATAAAACTCTATAGAACTATATACAACTATATAAAACTATATAAAACTATATAAAACTATATAAAACTATATAAAACTAACAAAACTATATAAAACTATATAAAACTATATAAAACTATATAAAACTATATAAAACTATATAAAACTATATAAAGCTATATAAACCTATATAAAACTATATAAACCTATATAAAACTCTATAAAGTTATATTAAAACTATATGAAACTATATAATACTATATAAACCTATATAAAACTATATAAAACTATATAAAACTATATAAACCTGTATAAAATTCTATAGAACTACATAAAACTATATAAAACTATATAAAACTATATAAAACTAACAAAACTATATAAAACTATATAAAACCATATAAAACTAACAAAACTATATAAAACTATATAAAACTACATAAAACCATATAAAACTAACTAAACTATATAAAACAATGTAAAACTATATAAAACGATATAAAACTATATAAAACTAACATAACTATATAAACCTGTATAAAACTCTATAGAACTATATACAACTATATAAAACTATATAAAACTATATAAAACTATATAAAACTAACAAAACTATATAAAACTATATAAAACTATATAAAACTATATAAAACTATATAAACCTATATAAAACTTTATAAACCTATATAAAACGATATAAAAGTATATAAAACTAACAAAACTATATAACCCTATATAAAACTCTATAGAACTATATAAAACTATATAAAACTATATAAAACTATATAAAACTAACAAAACTATATAAAACTATATAAAACTTTATAAACCTATATAAAACTCTATAGAACTATATAAAACTACATAAAACTAACAAAACTATATAAAACTATGTAAACCTATATAAAACTCTATAGAACTATATAGAACTGTATAAAACTATATAAAACTATATAAAACTATATAAAACTAACAAAACTAACAAAACTATATAAAACTATATAAAACTATATAAAACTATATAGAACTATATAAAACTAATAAAACTATATAAAACTATATAGTACTACGAAAAACTGTATAAAACTATATAAAACTAACAAAACTATATAAAACTATATAAAACTATAATAAACTAACAAAACTATATAAGCCTATACAAAACTCTCTGGAACTATATAAAACTATATAAAACTATATAAAACTATATAAAACTATATAAAACTATATAAACCTATATAAAACTCTATAGAACTATATAAAACTATATAAAACTATATAAAACTATATAAAATTAACAAAACTGTATAAACCTATGTAAAACTCCATAGAACTATATAAAACTATAAAAAACTATATAAAACTCTATAGAACTATATGAAACTATATAAAACTATATAAAACTATATGAAACTAACAAAACTATATAAACCTATACAAAACTCTATAGAACTATATAAAACCATTTAAAACTATTTAAAACTATATAAAACTATATAAACCTATATAAAACTCTATAGAACTATATAAAACTATATAAAACTATATAAATCTAACAAAACGATATAAACCTATATATAAATCTATAGAAATATATAAAACTATATAAAACTAAATAAAACTATATAAAACTATATAAAACTCTATAAAACTATATAAAACTATACAAACTAACAAAACTATATAAAACTATATAAACTAACAAAACTATATAAAACTATATAAAACTATATAAAACTAAGAAAACGATATAAACCTATATATAAATCTATAGAAATATATAAAACTCTATAAAACTATATAAAACGATATAAAACTATATAAAACTATATAAAACTATATGAAACTAACGAAACTATATAAAACTATATAAAACTAACGAAACTATATAAAACTATATAAAACTAACGAAACTATATAAAACTATATAAAACTATATAAAACTATATAAAACTATATAAAACTATATAAAACTGACAAAACTATATATACCTATATATAACTCTATAGAAATATATAAAACTATATAGAACTATATAAAACTAATAAAACTATATAAAACAATATAGTACTATATAAAACTATATAAAACTCTATAGAACTATATAAAACTATATAAAACTATATAAAACTCTATAAAACTATATAAAACTATATAAAACTATGTAAAACTATATAAAACTATGTAAAACTATATAAAACTATATAAAACTATATAAAACTATATAAAACTATATAAAACTAAAAAAACTATATAAAACTATATAAAACTATATAAAACTAACAAAACTATATAAAACTATATAAAACTCTATAAAACTATATAAAACTAACAAAACTATATAAAACTATATAAAACTATATAAAACTATATAAAACTATATAAAACTATATAAAACTAACAAAACTATATACACCTATACAAAAGTATATAGAACTATATAAAACTATATAAAGCTATATAAAACTATATAAAACTAACAAAACTATATAAAACTCTATAAAACTATATAAAACTATATAAAGCTATATAAAACTATATAAAACTATATAAAACTATATAAAACAAACAAAACTATATAAAACTACATAAAACTATATAAAACTATGTAAAACTATATAAAACTATATAAAACTATATAAAACTAACAAAACTATATAAAACTACATAAAACTATATAAAACTATGTAAAACTATATAAAAGTATATAAAACTATATAAAACTAACAAAACTATATAAAACTATATAAAAACTATATAAAACTATATAAAACTAACAAAACTAACAAAACTATATAAAACTATATAAAACTATATAAAACTATATAAAACTATACAAAACTATATAAAACTAACAAAACTATATAAACATATACAAAACTCTATAGAACTATATAAAACTCTATAAAACTCTATAAAACTATATAAAACTATATAAACCTATATAAAATTCTATAGAACTATATAAAACTATATAAAACTATATAAAACTATATAAAACTATATAAAACTAACGAAACTATATAAACCTATATATAAGTCTATAGAAATATATAAAACTATATAAAACTATATGAAACTATATAAAACTATATAAAACTATATAAAACCATATAAAACTAACAAAACTATATAAAATAATGTAAAACTATATAAAACGATATAAAACTATAAAATTCTATTAAAACTATATAAAAATATATAAAACTATATAAAACTATACAAAACTATATAAAACTAACAAAACTGTATAAACCTATACAAAACTCTATAGAACTATATAAAACTATTTAAAACTATATAAAACTATATAAACCTATATAAAACTCTATAGAACTATATAAAACTATATAAAACTAACAAAACTATATAAACCTATACAAAACTCTATAGAAATATATAAAACTATTTCAAACTATATAAAACTAATAAAACTATATAAAACAATATAGTACTATATAAAACTATATAAAACTATATAAAACTATATAAAACTCTATAGAACTATATAAAATTATATAAAACTATATAAAACTAACAAAACTAACAAAACTATATAAAACTATATAAAACTATATAAAACTCTATAGAAATATATAAAACTATATAAAACTATATAAAACTATATAAACTAACAAAACTATATAAAACTATATAAAACTATATAAAAGTATATAAAACTTTAGAAAACTAACAAGACTATATAAAACTATATAAAAATCTATAAAACTATATAATACTATATAAAACTATATAAAACTATATAAAACTAACAAAACTATATAAACCTATACAAAAGTATATAGAGCTATATATAACTATATAAAGCTATATAAAACTATATAAAACTAACAAAACTATATAAAACTTTATAAAACTATATAAAGCTATATAAAGCTATATAAAACTATATAAAACTATATAAAACAAACAAAACTATATAATACTATATAAAACAAACAAAACTATATAAAACTACATAAAACTATATAAAACTATGTAAAACTATATAAAACTATATAAAAATATATAAAACTATATAAAAATATATAAAACTAACAAAACTATATAAACCTATACAAAACTCAATAGAACCATATAAAACGATATAAAACTATATAAAACTATATAAACCTATATAAAACTCTATAGAACTATATAAAACTATATAAAACTATATAAAACTAACAAAACTATATAAAACTATATAAAACTAACAGAAATATATAAAACTATATAAAACTCTATAAAACTATATAAAACTATATAAAACTATATAAAACTATATAAAAGTATATAAAACTTTATAAAACTAACAAAACTATATAAAACTATATAAAACCCTATAAAACTATATAATACTATATAAAACTATATAAAACTATATAAAACTATATAAAACTAACAAAACTATATAAGCCTATACAAAAGTATGTAGAACTATATAAAACTATATAAAGCTATATAAAACTATATAAAACTAACAAAACTATATAAAACTCTATAAAACTATATAAAACTATATAAAGCTATATAAAACTATATAAAACTATATAAAACTATATCAAACAAACAAAACTATATAAAACTACATAAAACTATATAAAACTATGTAAAACTATATAAAACTATATAAAACTATATAAAACTAACAAAACTATATAAAACTATATAAAACTATATAAAACTATATAAAACTAACAAAACTATATAAAACTATATAAAACTATATAAAACTATATAAAACTATATAAAACTATATAAAACTATATAAAACTATATAAAACTATATAAAACTAACAAAACTATATAAACCTATACAAAAGTATATAGAGCTATATATAACTATATAAAGCTATATAAAACTATATAAAACTAACAAAACTATATAAAACTATATAAAACTATCAAAACTATATAAACCTATATATAAGTCTATAGAAATATATAAAACTATATAAAACTATATAAAACTATATAAAACCATATAAAACTAACAAAACTATATAAAACAATGTAAAACTATATAAAACGATATAAAACTATAAAATTCTATTAAAACTATATACAAATATATAAAACTATATAAAACTATACAAAACTATATAAAACTAACAAAACTATATAAACCTATACAAAACTCTATAGAACTATATAAAACTATTTAAAACTATATAAAACTATATAAACCTATATAAAACTCTATAGAACTATATAAAACTATATAAAACTAACAAAACTATATAAACCTATATATAACTCTATAGAAATATATAAAACTATTTCAAACTATATAAAACTAATAAAACTATATAAAACAATATAGTACTATATAAAACTATATAAAACTATATAAAACTATATAAAACTCTATAGAACTATATAAAATTATATAAAACTATATAAAACTATATAAGCCTATACAAAACTGTATAGAACTATATAAAACTATATAAAACTAACAAAACTAACAAAACTATATAAAACTATATAAAACTATATAAAACTCTATAGAAATATATAAAACTATATAAAACTATATAATACTATATAAACTAACAAAACTATATAAAACTATATAAAACTATATAAAAGTATATAAAACTTTATAAAACTAACAAGACTATATAAGACTATATAAAACTCTATAGAAATATATAAAACTATATAAAACTATATAATACTATATAAACTAACAAAACTATATAAAACTATATAAAACTATATAAAAGTATATAAAACTTTATAAAACTAACAAGACTATATAAGACTATATAAAACTCTATAAAACTATATAATACTATATAAAACTATATAAAACTATATAAAACTAACAAAACTATATAAACCTATACAAAAGTATATAGAGCTATATATAACTATATAAAGATATATAAAACTATATAAAACTAACAAAACTATATAAAACTCTATAAAACTATATAAAGCTATATAAAGCTATATAAAACTATATGAAACTATATAAAACAAACAAAACTATATAAAACTATATAAAACAAACAAAACTATATAAAACTACATAAAACTATATAAAACTATGTAAAACTATATAAAACTATATAAAACTATATAAAACTATATAAAACTATATAAAAATATATAAAACTAACAAAACTATATAAACCTATACAAAACTCTATAGAACCATATAAAACTATATAAAACTATATAAAACTATATAAACCTATATAAAACTCTATAGAACTATATAAAACTATATAAAACTATATAAAACTAACAAAACTATATAAAACTATATAAAACTCTATAAAACTATATAAAACTAACAAAACTATATAAAACTATATAAAACTATATAAAACTATATAAAAGTACATAAAACTTTATAAAACTAACAAAACTATATAAAACTATATAAAACTCTATAAAACTATATAATACTACATAAAACTATAAAAAACTATATAAAACTATATAAAACTAACAAAACTATATAAACCTATACAAAAGTATATAGAACTATATAAAACTATATAAAGCTATATAAAACTATATAAAACTAACAAAACTATATAAAACTCTACAAAACTATATAAAACTATATAAAGCTATATAAAACTATATAAAACTATATAAAACTATATAAAACAAACAAAACTATATAAAACTACATAAAACTATATAAAACTATGTAAAACTATATAAAACTATATAAAACTATATAAAACTAACAAAACTATATAAAACTATATAAAACTATATAAAACTAACAAAACTATATAAAACTATATAAAACTATATAAAACTATATAAAACTATATAAAACTATATAAAACTAACAAAACTATATAAAACTATATAAAACTATATAAAACTATATAAAACTATATAAAACTATATAAAACTGACAAAACTATATATACCTATATATAACTCTATAGAAATATATAAAACTATATAGAACTATATAAAACTAATAAAACTATATAAAACAATATAGTACTATATAAAACTATATAAAACTCTATAGAACTATATAAAACTATATAAAACTATATAAAACTCTATAAAACTATATAAAACTATATAAAACTATGTAAAACTATATAAAACTATGTAAAACTATATAAAACTATATAAAACTATATAAAACTATATAAAACTATATAAAACTAAAAAAACTATATAAAACTATATAAAACTATATAAAACTAACAAAACTATATAAAACTATATAAAACTCTATAAAACTATATAAAACTAACAAAACTATATAAAACTATATAAAACTATATAAAACTATATAAAACTATATAAAACTATATAAAACTAACAAAACTATATACACCTATACAAAAGTATATAGAACTATATAAAACTATATAAAGCTATATAAAACTATATAAAACTAACAAAACTATATAAAACTCTATAAAACTATATAAAACTATATAAAGCTATATAAAACTATATAAAACTATATAAAACTATATAAAACAAACAAAACTATATAAAACTACATAAAACTATATAAAACTATGTAAAACTATATAAAACTATATAAAACTATATAAAACTAACAAAACTATATAAAACTACATAAAACTATATAAAACTATGTAAAACTATATAAAAGTATATAAAACTATATAAAACTAACAAAACTATATAAAACTATATAAAAACTATATAAAACTATATAAAACTAACAAAACTAACAAAACTATATAAAACTATATAAAACTATATAAAACTATATAAAACTATACAAAACTATATAAAACTAACAAAACTATATAAACATATACAAAACTCTATAGAACTATATAAAACTCTATAAAACTCTATAAAACTATATAAAACTATATAAACCTATATAAAATTCTATAGAACTATATAAAACTATATAAAACTATATAAAACTATATAAAACTATATAAAACTAACGAAACTATATAAACCTATATATAAGTCTATAGAAATATATAAAACTATATAAAACTATATGAAACTATATAAAACTATATAAAACTATATAAAACCATATAAAACTAACAAAACTATATAAAATAATGTAAAACTATATAAAACGATATAAAACTATAAAATTCTATTAAAACTATATAAAAATATATAAAACTATATAAAACTATACAAAACTATATAAAACTAACAAAACTGTATAAACCTATACAAAACTCTATAGAACTATATAAAACTATTTAAAACTATATAAAACTATATAAACCTATATAAAACTCTATAGAACTATATAAAACTATATAAAACTAACAAAACTATATAAACCTATACAAAACTCTATAGAAATATATAAAACTATTTCAAACTATATAAAACTAATAAAACTATATAAAACAATATAGTACTATATAAAACTATATAAAACTATATAAAACTATATAAAACTCTATAGAACTATATAAAATTATATAAAACTATATAAAACTAACAAAACTAACAAAACTATATAAAACTATATAAAACTATATAAAACTCTATAGAAATATATAAAACTATATAAAACTATATAAAACTATATAAACTAACAAAACTATATAAAACTATATAAAACTATATAAAAGTATATAAAACTTTAGAAAACTAACAAGACTATATAAAACTATATAAAAATCTATAAAACTATATAATACTATATAAAACTATATAAAACTATATAAAACTAACAAAACTATATAAACCTATACAAAAGTATATAGAGCTATATATAACTATATAAAGCTATATAAAACTATATAAAACTAACAAAACTATATAAAACTTTATAAAACTATATAAAGCTATATAAAGCTATATAAAACTATATAAAACTATATAAAACAAACAAAACTATATAATACTATATAAAACAAACAAAACTATATAAAACTACATAAAACTATATAAAACTATGTAAAACTATATAAAACTATATAAAAATATATAAAACTATATAAAAATATATAAAACTAACAAAACTATATAAACCTATACAAAACTCAATAGAACCATATAAAACGATATAAAACTATATAAAACTATATAAACCTATATAAAACTCTATAGAACTATATAAAACTATATAAAACTATATAAAACTAACAAAACTATATAAAACTATATAAAACTAACAGAAATATATAAAACTATATAAAACTCTATAAAACTATATAAAACTATATAAAACTATATAAAACTATATAAAAGTATATAAAACTTTATAAAACTAACAAAACTATATAAAACTATATAAAACCCTATAAAACTATATAATACTATATAAAACTATATAAAACTATATAAAACTATATAAAACTAACAAAACTATATAAGCCTATACAAAAGTATGTAGAACTATATAAAACTATATAAAGCTATATAAAACTATATAAAACTAACAAAACTATATAAAACTCTATAAAACTATATAAAACTATATAAAGCTATATAAAACTATATAAAACTATATAAAACTATATCAAACAAACAAAACTATATAAAACTACATAAAACTATATAAAACTATGTAAAACTATATAAAACTATATAAAACTATATAAAACTAACAAAACTATATAAAACTATATAAAACTATATAAAACTATATAAAACTAACAAAACTATATAAAACTATATAAAACTATATAAAACTATATAAAACTATATAAAACTATATAAAACTATATAAAACTATATAAAACTATATAAAACTAACAAAACTATATAAACCTATACAAAAGTATATAGAGCTATATATAACTATATAAAGCTATATAAAACTATATAAAACTAACAAAACTATATAAAACTATATAAAACTATCAAAACTATATAAACCTATATATAAGTCTATAGAAATATATAAAACTATATAAAACTATATAAAACTATATAAAACCATATAAAACTAACAAAACTATATAAAACAATGTAAAACTATATAAAACGATATAAAACTATAAAATTCTATTAAAACTATATACAAATATATAAAACTATATAAAACTATACAAAACTATATAAAACTAACAAAACTATATAAACCTATACAAAACTCTATAGAACTATATAAAACTATTTAAAACTATATAAAACTATATAAACCTATATAAAACTCTATAGAACTATATAAAACTATATAAAACTAACAAAACTATATAAACCTATATATAACTCTATAGAAATATATAAAACTATTTCAAACTATATAAAACTAATAAAACTATATAAAACAATATAGTACTATATAAAACTATATAAAACTATATAAAACTATATAAAACTCTATAGAACTATATAA
Source organism: Nomia melanderi (assembly GCF_051020985.1). NCBI lineage: Eukaryota > Metazoa > Arthropoda > Insecta > Hymenoptera > Halictidae > Nomia > Nomia melanderi. Next base: position 11,852 of record NW_027475727.1, on the reverse strand, counting down.
AATTATATAAAACTATATAAAACTATATAAGCCTATACAAAACTGTATAGAACTATATAAAACTATATAAAACTAACAAAACTAACAAAACTATATAAAACTATATAAAACTATATAAAACTCTATAGAAATATATAAAACTATATAAAACTATATAATACTATATAAACTAACAAAACTATATAAAACTATATAAAACTATATAAAAGTATATAAAACTTTATAAAACTAACAAGACTATATAAGACTATATAAAACTCTATAGAAATATATAAAACTATATAAAACTATATAATACTATATAAACTAACAAAACTATATAAAACTATATAAAACTATATAAAAGTATATAAAACTTTATAAAACTAACAAGACTATATAAGACTATATAAAACTCTATAAAACTATATAATACTATATAAAACTATATAAAACTATATAAAACTAACAAAACTATATAAACCTATACAAAAGTATATAGAGCTATATATAACTATATAAAGATATATAAAACTATATAAAACTAACAAAACTATATAAAACTCTATAAAACTATATAAAGCTATATAAAGCTATATAAAACTATATGAAACTATATAAAACAAACAAAACTATATAAAACTATATAAAACAAACAAAACTATATAAAACTACATAAAACTATATAAAACTATGTAAAACTATATAAAACTATATAAAACTATATAAAACTATATAAAACTATATAAAAATATATAAAACTAACAAAACTATATAAACCTATACAAAACTCTATAGAACCATATAAAACTATATAAAACTATATAAAACTATATAAACCTATATAAAACTCTATAGAACTATATAAAACTATATAAAACTATATAAAACTAACAAAACTATATAAAACTATATAAAACTCTATAAAACTATATAAAACTAACAAAACTATATAAAACTATATAAAACTATATAAAACTATATAAAAGTACATAAAACTTTATAAAACTAACAAAACTATATAAAACTATATAAAACTCTATAAAACTATATAATACTACATAAAACTATAAAAAACTATATAAAACTATATAAAACTAACAAAACTATATAAACCTATACAAAAGTATATAGAACTATATAAAACTATATAAAGCTATATAAAACTATATAAAACTAACAAAACTATATAAAACTCTACAAAACTATATAAAACTATATAAAGCTATATAAAACTATATAAAACTATATAAAACTATATAAAACAAACAAAACTATATAAAACTACATAAAACTATATAAAACTATGTAAAACTATATAAAACTATATAAAACTATATAAAACTAACAAAACTATATAAAACTATATAAAACTATATAAAACTAACAAAACTATATAAAACTATATAAAACTATATAAAACTATATAAAACTATATAAAACTATATAAAACTAACAAAACTATATAAAACTATATAAAACTATATAAAACTATATAAAACTATATAAAACTATATAAAACTATATAAAACTATATAAAACTATATAAAACTATATAAAACTAACAAAACTATATAAACCTATATATAACTCTATAGAATTATATAAAACTATTTCAAACTATATAAAACTAATAAAACTATATAAAACAATATAGTACTATATAAAACTATATAAAACTATATAAAACTATATAAAACTCTATAGAACTATATAAAATTATATAAAACTATATAAAACTATATAAGCCTATACAAAACTGTATAGAACTATATAAAACTATATAAAACTAACAAAACTAACAAAACTAACAAAACTATATAAAACTATATAAAACTATATAAAACTCTATAGAAATATATAAAACTATATAAAACTATTTAAAATTATATAAACTAACAAAACTATATAAAACTATATAAAACTATATAAAAGTATATAAAACTTTATAAAACTAACAAGACTATATAAAACTATATAAAACTCTATAAAACTATATAATACTATATAAAACTATATAAAACTATATAAAACTAACAAAACTATATAAACCTATACAAAAGTATATAGAGCTATATATAACTATATAAAGCTATATAAAACTATATAAAACTAACAAAACTATATAAAACTCTATAAAACTATATAAAGCTATATAAAGCTATATAAAACTATATAAAACTCTATAGAACTATATAAAACTATATAAAACTATATAAACTAACAGAACTATATAAAACTATATAAAACTATATAAAACTCTATAAAACTATATAAAACTATTTGAAGCTGTATAAAACTATATAAAACAAACAACACTATATAAAACTACATAAAACTATATAAAACTATATAAAACTATATAAAACTATATAAAACTAACAAAACTATAAAAACTATATAAAACTATATAAAACTATATAAAACTATATAAAACTATATAAAACTATATAAAACTATATAAAACTATATAAAACTATATAAAACTAACAAAACTATATAAACCTATACAAAACTCTATAGAACTATATAAAACTATATAAACCTATATAAAACTCTATAGAACTATATAAAACTATATAAAACTATATAGAACTATATAAAATTATATAAAACTATATAAAACTATATAAGCCTATACAAAACTGTATAGAACTATATAAAACTATATAAAACTAACAAAACTAACAAAACTAACAAAACTATATAAAACTATATAAAACTATATAAAGCTATATAAAACTGTATAAAACTCTATTGAACTATATAAAACTATATAAAACTATATAAAACTCTATAAAACTATATAAAACTATATAAAACTATATAAAATTATATAAAACTATATAAAACTAACAAAACTATATAAAACTCTATAAAACTATATAAAACTATATAAAGCTGTATAAAACTATATGAAACTATATAAAACTATATAAAACAAACAAAACTATATAAAACTACATAAAACTATATAAAACTATATAAAACTATATAAAACTAACAAAACTATATAAAACTATATAAAACTATATAAAACTGTATAAAACTCTATAGAACTATATAAAACTATGTAAAACTATATAAAACTCTATAAAACTATATAACACTATATAAAACTATGTAAAACTATATAAAACTATGTAAAACTATATAAAATTATATAAAACTATATAAAACTATATAAAACTACCGAAACTATATAAAACTATATAAAACTATATAAAACTATATAAAACTATATAAAACTAACAAAACTATATAAACCTATATATAACTCTACAGAAATATATAAAACTATATAAAACTCTATAGAACTATATAAAATTATATAAAACTATATAAAACTATATAAAACTATATAAAACTAACAAAACTATATAAAACTGTATAAAACTATATAAAACTATTTAAAGCTATATAAAACTATATAAAACTATATAAAACTATATAAAACAAACAAAACTATATAAAACTACATAAAACTATATAAAACTATATAAAACTATATAAAGCTAACAAAACTATAAAAACTATGTAATACTGTATAAAACTATATAAAACTATATGAAACTCTATAAAACTCTATAAAACTATATAAAACTATATAAAACTATGTAAAACTATATAAAACTATGTAAAACTATATAAAATTATATAAAACTATATAAAACTATATAAAACTAACAAAACTATATAAAACTAACAAAACTATATAAAACTATATAAAACTATATAAAACTAACAAAACTATATAAAACTATATAAAACTATATAAAACTAACAAAACTATATAAAACTGTATAAAACTATATAAAACTATATAAAACTATATAAAACTAACAAAACTATATAAAACTATATAAAACTATATAAAACTATATAAAACTATACAAAATTATAGAAAACTATATAAAACTCTATAGAAATATATAAAACTATATAAAACTATATACAACTAACAAAACTATATAAAACTAACAAAACTATATAAAGCTATATAAAACTCTATAAAACTATATAATAGTATATAAAACTATATAAAACTATATAAAACTATATAAAACTAACAAAACTATATAAACCTATATAAAACTATATAGAACTATAGAAAACTATATAAAACTATATAAAACTATATAAAACTAACAAAACTATATAAAACTCTATAAAGCTATATAAAGCTATATAAAGCTATATAAAACTATATAAAACTATATAAAACTATATAAAACAAACAAAACTATATAAAACTACATAAAACTATATAAAACTATGTAAAAGTATATAAAACTATATAAAACTATATAAAACTCTATAGAACTATATAAAAGTATATAAAACTATATAAAACTATATAAAACTCTATAGAACTATATAAAACTATATAAAACTATATAAAACTATATAAACTAACAAAACTATATAAAACTATATAAAAGTATATAAAACTTTATAAAACTAACAAAACTATATAAAGCTATATAAAACTCTATAGAACTATATAAAATTATATAAAACTATATAAAACTATATAAACCTATACAAAACTCTATAGAACTATATAAAACTATATAAAACTAACAAAACTAACAAAACTATATAAAACTATATAAAACTATATAAAACTATATAGAACTGTATAAAACTAATAAAACTATATAAAACTATATAGTACTACGAAAAACAATATAAAACTATATAAAACGATATAAAACTATATAAAACTAACAAAACTATATAAAACTATATAAAACTTTATAAAACTATATAAAACAATATAAAACTCTATAAAACTATATAAAACTATATAAAACTATATAAAACTATATAAAACTAACAAAACTATATAAAACTATGTAAAACTATATAAAACTATATAAAACTTTACAAAACTATATAAAACTAACGGAACTATATAAACCTATACAAAACTCTATAGAACTATATAAAACTATTTAAAACTATATAAAACCATATAAACCTATATAAAACTCTATAGAACTATATAAAACTATATAAAACTATATAAAACTATATAAAACTAACAAAACTATATAAAACTATAAAAAACTCTATAAAACTATATAAAACTAACAAAACTATATAAAACTATATAAAACTATATAAAACTATATAAAAGTATATAAAACTTTATAAAACTAACAAAACTATATCAAACTATATAAAACTCTATAAAACTGTATAATACTATATAAAACTATATAAAACTATATAAAACTATATAAAACTAACAAAACTATATAAACCTATACAAAAGTATATAGAACTATATAAAACTATATAAAACTTTATAAAACTAACAAAACTATATAAAACTCTATAAAACTATATAAAACTATATAAAGCTATATAAAACTATATAAAACTATATAAAACTATATAAAACAAACAAAACTATATAAAACTACATAAAACTATATAAAACTATGTAAAACTATATAAAACTATATAAAACTATATAAAACTAACAAAACTATATAAAACTATATAAAACTATATAAAACTAACAAAACTATATAAAACTATATAAAACTATATAAAACTATATAAAACTATATAAAACTATATAAAACTAACAAAACTATATAAACATATACAAAACTCTATAGAACTATATAAAACTCTATAAAACTATATAAAACTATATAAACCTATATAAAACTCTATAGAACTATATAAAACTATATAAAACTATTTAAAACTATATAAAACTATATAAAACTATATAAAACTAACAAAACTATATAAACCTACATATAAGTCTATAGAAATATATAAAACTATATAAAACTATATAAAACTAACAAAACTATATAAACATATACAAAACTCTATAGAACTATATAAAACTCTATAAAACTATATAAAACTATATAAACCTATATAAAACTCTATAGAACTATATAAAACTATATAAAACTATATAAAACTATATAAAACTATATAAAACTATATAAAACTAACAAAACTATATAAACCTATATATAAGTCTATAGAAATATATAAAACTATATAAAACTATATAAAACTATATGAAACTATATAAAACTATATAAAACTATATAAAACCATATAAAACTAACAAAACTATATAAAACAATGTAAAACTATATAAAACGATATAAAACTATAAAATTCTATTAACACTATACAAAAATATATAAAACTATATAAAACTATACAAAACAATATAAAACTAACAAAACTATATAAACCTATACAAAACTCTATAGAACTATATAAAACTATTTAAAACTATATAAAACTATATAAACCTATATAAAACTCTATAGAACTATATAAAACTATATAAAACTAACAAAACTATATAAACCTATATATAACTCTATAGAAATATATAAAACTATTTCAAACTATATAAAACTAATAAAACTATATAAAACAATATAGTACTATATAAAACTATATAAAACTATATAAAACTATATAAAACTCTATAGAACTATATAAAATTATATAAAACTATATAAAACTATATAAGCCTATACAAAACTGTATAGAACTATATAAAACTATATAAAACTCTATAGAAATATATAAAACTATATAAAACTATATAAAACTCTATAGAACTATATAAAACTATATAAAACTATTTAAAACTATATAAAACTATATACAACTATATAAAACTAACAAAACTATATAAACCTACATATAAGTCTATAGAAATATATAAAACTATATAAAACTATATGAAACTAACAAAACTATATAAAACTATATAAAACCATATAAAACTAACAAAACTATATAAAACTATATAAAACTACATAAAACCATATAAAACTAACTAAACTATATAAAACAATGTAAAACTATATAAAACGATATAAAACTATATAAAACTAACATAACTATATAAACCTGTATAAAACTCTATAGAACTATATACAACTATATAAAACTATATAAAACTATATAAAACTATATAAAACTAACAAAACTATATAAAACTATATAAAACTATATAAAACTATATAAAACTATATAAACCTATATAAAACTTTATAAACCTATATAAAACTATATAAAAGTAAATGAAACTAATAAAACTATATAAACCTATGTAAAAGTCTATAGAACTATATAAAACTATATAAAAGTATATAAATCTATATAAAACTAACAAAACTATATAAAACTATATAAAACTCTATAAAACTATTTAAAACTATATAAAACTATATTAAACGATATGAAACTATATAAAACTATATAAAACGATATAAAAGTATATAAAACTAACAAAACTATATAACCCTATATAAAAACTCTATAGAACTATATAAAACTATATAAAACTATATAAAACTATATAAAACTAACAAAACTATATAAAACTATATAAAACTTTATAAACCTATATAAAACTCTATAGAACTATATAAAACTACATAAAACTAACAAAACTATATAAAACTATGTAAACCTATATAAAACTCTATAGAACTATATAGAACTGTATAAAACTATATAAAACTATATAAAACTATATAAAACTAACAAAACTAACAAAACTATATAAAACTATATAAAACTATATAAAACTATATAGAACTATATAAAACTAATAAAACTATATAAAACTATATAGTACTACGAAAAACTGTATAAAACTATATAAAACTAACAAAACTATATAAAACTATATAAAACTATAATAAACTAACAAAACTATATAAGCCTATACAAAACTCTCTGGAACTATATAAAACTATATAAAACTATATAAAACTATATAAAACTATATAAAACTATATAAACCTATATAAAACTCTATAGAACTATATAAAACTATATAAAACTATATAAAACTATATAAAATTAACAAAACTGTATAAACCTATGTAAAACTCCATAGAACTATATAAAACTATAAAAAACTATATAAAACTCTATAGAACTATATGAAACTATATAAAACTATATAAAACTATATGAAACTAACAAAACTATATAAACCTATACAAAACTCTATAGAACTATATAAAACCATTTAAAACTATTTAAAACTATATAAAACTATATAAACCTATATAAAACTCTATAGAACTATATAAAACTATATAAAACTATATAAATCTAACAAAACGATATAAACCTATATATAAATCTATAGAAATATATAAAACTATATAAAACTAAATAAAACTATATAAAACTATATAAAACTCTATAAAACTATATAAAACTATACAAACTAACAAAACTATATAAAACTATATAAACTAACAAAACTATATAAAACTATATAAAACTATATAAAACTAAGAAAACGATATAAACCTATATATAAATCTATAGAAATATATAAAACTCTATAAAACTATATAAAACGATATAAAACTATATAAAACTATATAAAACTAACAAAACTATATAAACCTACACAAAACTCTATAGAACTATATAAAAATATATAAAACTATATAAAACTATATAAACCTATGTAAAACTCTATAGAACTATATGAAACTATATAAAACTATATAAAACTATATAAAACTAACGAAACTATATAAAACTATATAAAACTAACGAAACTATATAAAACTATATAAAACTAACGAAACTATATAAAACTATATAAAACTATATAAAACTATATAAAACTATATAAAACTATATAAAACTGACAAAACTATATATACCTATATATAACTCTATAGAAATATATAAAAACTATATAGAACTATATAAAACTAATAAAACTATATAAAACAATATAGTACTATATAAAACTATATAAAACTCTATAGAACTATATAAAACTATATAAAACTATATAAAACTCTATAAAACTATATAAAACTATATAAAACTATGTAAAACTATATAAAACTATGTAAAACTATATAAAACTATATAAAACTATATAAAACTATATAAAACTATATAAAACTAAAAAAACTATATAAAACTATATAAAACTATATAAAACCAACAAAACTATATAAACCTATATATAACTCTATAGAAATATATAAAACTATATAAAACTATATAAAACTAACAAAACTATATAAAACTATATAAAACTCTATAAAACTATATAAAACTAACAAAACTATATAAAACTATATAAAACTATATAAAACTATATAAAACTATATAAAACTATATAAAACTAACAAAACTATATACACCTATACAAAAGTATATAGAACTATATAAAACTATATAAAGCTATATAAAACTATATAAAACTAACAAAACTATATAAAACTCTATAAAACTATATAAAACTATATAAAGCTATATAAAACTATATAAAACTATATAAAACTATATAAAACAAACAAAACTATATAAAACTACATAAAACTATATAAAACTATGTAAAACTATATAAAACTATATAAAACTATATAAAACTAACAAAACTATATAAAACTACATAAAACTATATAAAACTATGTAAAACTATATAAAAGTATATAAAACTATATAAAACTAACAAAACTATATAAAACTATATAAAAACTATATAAAACTATATAAAACTAACAAAACTAACAAAACTATATAAAACTATATAAAACTATATAAAACTATATAAAACTATACAAAACTATATAAAACTAACAAAACTATATAAACATATACAAAACTCTATAGAACTATATAAAACTCTATAAAACTCTATAAAACTATATAAAACTATATAAACCTATATAAAACTCTATAGAACTATATAAAACTATATAAAACTATATAAAACTATATAAAACTATATAAAACTAACGAAACTATATAAACCTATATATAAGTCTATAGAAATATATAAAACTATATAAAACTATATGAAACTATATAAAACTATATAAAACTATATAAAACCATATAAAACTAACAAAACTATATAAAATAATGTAAAACTATATAAAACGATATAAAACTATAAAATTCTATTAAAACTATATAAAAATATATAAAACTATATAAAACTATACAAAACTATATAAAACTAACAAAACTGTATAAACCTATACAAAACTCTATAGAACTATATAAAACTATTTAAAACTATATAAAACTATATAAACCTATATAAAACTCTATAGAACTATATAAAACTATATAAAACTAACAAAACTATATAAACCTATACAAAACTCTATAGAAATATATAAAACTATTTCAAACTATATAAAACTAATAAAACTATATAAAACAATATAGTACTATATAAAACTATATAAAACTATATAAAACTATATAAAACTCTATAGAACTATATAAAAATTATATAAAACTATATAAAACTAACAAAACTAACAAAACTATATAAAACTATATAAAACTATATAAAACTCTATAGAAATATATAAAACTATATAAAACTATATAAAACTATATAAACTAACAAAACTATATAAAACTATATAAAACTATATAAAAGTATATAAAACTTTAGAAAACTAACAAGACTATATAAAACTATATAAAAATCTATAAAACTATATAATACTATATAAAACTATATAAAACTATATAAAACTAACAAAACTATATAAACCTATACAAAAGTATATAGAGCTATATATAACTATATAAAGCTATATAAAACTATATAAAACTAACAAAACTATATAAAACTTTATAAAACTATATAAAGCTATATAAAGCTATATAAAACTATATAAAACTATATAAAACAAACAAAACTATATAATACTATATAAAACAAACAAAACTATATAAAACTACATAAAACTATATAAAACTATGTAAAACTATATAAAACTATATAAAAATATATAAAACTATATAAAAATATATAAAACTAACAAAACTATATAAAACTATACAAAACTCAATAGAACCATATAAAACGATATAAAACTATATAAAACTATATAAACCTATATAAAACTCTATAGAACTATATAAAACTATATAAAACTATATAAAACTAACAAAACTATATAAAACTATATAAAACTAACAGAAATATATAAAACTATATAAAACTCTATAAAACTATATAAAACTATATAAAACTATATAAAACTATATAAAAGTATATAAAACTTTATAAAACTAACAAAACTATATAAAACTATATAAAAACCCTATAAAACTATATAATACTATATAAAACTATATAAAACTATATAAAACTATATAAAACTAACAAAACTATATAAGCCTATACAAAAGTATGTAGAACTATATAAAACTATATAAAGCTATATAAAACTATATAAAACTAACAAAACTATATAAAACTCTGTAAAACTATATAAAACTATATAAAGCTATATAAAACTATATAAAACTATATAAAACTATATCAAACAAACAAAACTATATAAAACTACATAAAACTATATAAAACTATGTAAAACTATATAAAACTATATAAAACTATATAAAACTAACAAAACTATATAAAACTATATAAAACTATATAAAACTATATAAAACTAACAAAACTATATAAAACTATATAAAACTATATAAAACTATATAAAACTATATAAAACTATATAAAACTATATAAAACTATATAAAACTATATAAAACTAACAAAACTATATAAACCTATACAAAAGTATATAGAGCTATATATAACTATATAAAGCTATATAAAACTATATAAAACTAACAAAACTATATAAAACTATATAAAACTATCAAAACTATATAAACCTATATATAAGTCTATAGAAATATATAAAACTATATAAAACTATATAAAACTATATAAAACCATATAAAACTAACAAAACTATATAAAACAATGTAAAACTATATAAAACGATATAAAACTATAAAATTCTATTAAAACTATAAAATTCTATTAAAACTATATACAAATA
>NW_027475726.1:0-33629 GCF_051020985.1 Nomia melanderi | reverse complement strand
GTTTTATATAGTTTTGTTAGTTTTATATAGTTTTATATAGTTTTGTTAGTTTTGTATAGTTTTATATAGTTTTGTTACTTTGTATAGTCTTATATAGTTTTATATAGTTTTATATAGTTTTATATAGTTTTATATAGTTTTTAATAGTTTCATATAGTTTTATATAGTTTTATATAGTTTTATATAGTTTTGTTAGTTTTATATAGTTTTATATAGTTTTGTTAGTTTTGTATAGTTTTATATAGTTTTATATCGTTTTATATAGTTTTGTTAGTTTTATATAGTTTTATATAGTTTTGTTAGTTTTGTATAGTTTTATATAGTTTTATATAGTTTTACATAGTTTTATATAGTTTTGTTAGTTTTATATAGTTTTATATTGTTTTATATAGTTCTGTTAGTTTTGTATAGTTTTATATTGTTTTATATAGTTTTGTTAGTTTTATATAGTTTTATACAGTTTTATATAGTTTTGTTAGTTTTGTATAGTTTTATATAGTTTTATATAGTTTTATATAGTTTTATAGAGATTTATATAGTTTTATATAGTTTTATATAGTTTTATGTAGTTTTATATAGTTTTATATAGTTTTATATAGTTTTATATAGTTTTATATTGTTTTATATAGTTTTATATAGTTTTGTATAGTTTTATATAGTTTTAAATAGTTTTTATATAGTTTTATATAGTTATATATAGTTTTAAATAGTTTTATATAGTTTTACATAGTTTTACATACTTTTTTATAGTTTTATATAGATTTATACAGTTTATATAGTTTTATACAGTTTTGTTAGTTTTGTATAGTTTTATATAGTTTTATATTGTTTTGTTAGTTTTATGTAGTTTTATAAAGTTTTGTTAGTTTTGTATAGTTTTATATAGTTTTATATAGTTATATATAGTTTTATATAGCTTTGTTAGTTTTATATAGTTTTATATAGATTTATATAGATTTATATAGATTTACATAGTTTTATATAGTTTTGATAGTTTTGTTAGTTTTATATAGTTTTGTATAGTTTTATATAGTTTTATTAATTTTATATAGTTTTGTACAGTTTTATATAGTTTTATATAGTTTCATATAGTTTTGTTAGTTTTGTATAGTTTTATATAGTTTTATATAGTTTTGTTAGTTTTGTATAGTTTTATATAGTTTTATATAGTTTTATATAGTTTTATATAGTTTTATATAGGTTTATATAGTTTTATATAATTTTATATAGTTTTATATAGTGTTATATAGTTTTATTTAGTTCTATTAGTTTTATATCGTTTTATATAGTTGAATATAGTTTTGTTAGTTTTATATAGTTTTATATAGTTTTATATACTTTGTATAGTTTTAACTAGTTTTATATAGTGTTATATAGTTTTATATAGTTTTATATAGTTTTATATAGTGTTATACAGTTTTATAGAGTTTTATATAGATTTATATAGTTTTGTTAGTTTTATATAGTTTTGTTAGTTTTATATAGTTTTATATAGTTTTATATAGTTATATATAGTTTTTAATAGCTTCATATAGTTTTATATAGTTTTATATAGTTTTATATGGTTTTGTTTGTTTTGTATAGTTTTATACAGTTTTATATAGTTTTGTTAGTTTTATATAGTTTTATATAGTTTTATAGAGTTTTATATACTTTTATATAGTTTTATTAGTTATATACAGTTTTATATAGTTTTATTAGTTTTATATCGTTTTATGTAGTGGTATATAGTTGTATATAGTTTTGTTAGTTTTATATAGTTTTGTTAGTTTTGTATATTTTTATATAGTTTTGTTACTTTCTATAGTCTTATATAGTTTTATATAGTTTTAATTAGTATTATATAGTTTTATATAGTTTTATATAGTTTTAAATAGTTTTATATAGTTGTACACAGCTTTATAGAGTTTTATATAGTTTTACATAGTTTTATATAGTTTTAAATAGTTTTATATAGTTTTATAGAGTTTTATCTAGATTTATATAGTGTGATATAGTTTTATATAGTTTTATATAGTTTTATATAGTGTTATACAGTTTTATAGAGTTTTATATAGTTTTATATGGTTTTGTTAATTTTATATAGTTTTGTTAGTTTTATATAGTTTTGTTAGTTTTGTATAGTTTTATATAGTTTTGTTACTTTGTATAGTCTTATATAGTTTTATATAGTTTTATATAGTTTTATATAGTTTTATATAGTTTTATTAGTTTTATATAGTTTTATATAGTTTTATATAGTTTTATATAGTTTTATATAGTTTTATATAGTTTTATATAGTTTTATATAGTTTTTAATAGTTTCATATAGTTTTATATAGTTTTATATAGTTTTATATAGTTTTGTTAGTTTTATATAGTTTTATATAGTTTTGTTAGTTTTGTATAGTTTTATATAGTTTTATATGGTTTTATATAGTTTCATATAGTTTTACATAGTTTTACATAGTTTTATATAGTTTTATATAGATTTATACCGTTTATATAGTTTTATACAGTTTTGTTAGTTTTGTATAGTTTTATATAGTTTTATATTGTTTTGTTAGTTTTATATAGTTTTATATAGTTATATATAGTTTTATATAGCTTTGTTAGTTTTATATAGTTTTATATAGATTTATATAGATTTATATAGTTTTATATAGTTTTGATAGTTTTGTTAGTTTTATATAGTTTTGTATAGTTTTATATAGTTTTATTAGTTTTATATAGTTTTATATAGTTTTATATAGTTTTATATAGTTTTATATAGTTTTAAATAGTTTTATATAGTTGTACATAGCTTTATAAAGTTTTATATAGATTTACATAGTTTTATATAGTTTTAAATAGTTTTATATAGTTTTATAGAGTTTTATATACTTTTATATAGTTTTATTAGTTATATACAGTTTTATATAGTTTTATTAGTTTTATATCGTTTTATATAGTGGTATATAGTTTTATATAGTTTTGTTTGTCTTGTATAGTTTTATACAGTTTTATATAGTTTTGTTAGTTTTGTATAGTTTTATGTAGTTTTATATGGTTTTATATAGTTTCATATAGTTTTGTTAGTTTTATATTGTTTTATATAATTTTATATAGTTTTATTTAGTTTTATATAGTTTTATATAGTTTTATATAGTTTTAAATAGTTTTATATAGTTGTACATAGCTTTATTGAGTTTTATATAGTTTTACATAGTTTTACATAGTTTTATATAGTTTTATATAGATTTATACAGTTTATATAGTTTTATACAGTTTTGTTAGTTTCGTATAGTTTTATATAGTTTTATATTGTTTTGTTAGTTTTATATAGTTTTATAAAGTTTTGTTAGTTTTGTATAGTTTTATATAGTTGTATATAGTTATATATAGTTTTATATAGCTTTGTTAGTTTTATATAGTTTCATATAGATTTATATACATTTATATAGTTTTATATGGTTTTGATAGTTTTGTTAGTTTTGTATAGTTTTGTATAGTTTTATATAGTTTTATTAGTTTTATACAGTTTTATATAGTTTTATATAGTTTTAAATAGTTTTATATAGTTGTACATAGCTTTATAGAGTTTTATATAGTTTTTAATAGTTTTATATAGTTTTATAGAGTTTTATATACTTTTATATAGTTTTGTTAGTTATATACAGTTTTATATAGTTTTATATAGTTTTATTAGTTTTACATAATTTTGTATAGTTTTGTATAGTTTTATATAGTTCTATTGAGTTTTATATAGGTGGATATAGTTTTGTTAGTTTTATATAGTTTTATAGAGTACTATATAGTTTTATATAGTTTTATTAGTTTTACATAATTTTGTATAGTTTTGTATAGTTTTATATAGTTCTATAGAGTTTTATATAGGTTGATATAGTTTTGTTAGTTTTATATAGTTTAATACAGTTTTATACAGTTTTATATAGTTTTGTATAGTTTTATATTGTTTTGTATAGTTTTATATAGTTTTATATTGTTTTATATACTTTTGTTAGTTTTACATAGTTTTATATAGATTTATATAGTTTTATATAGTTTTATATATTTTTATTACTTTTATATACTTTTATAGAATTTTGAATAGTTTTATATAGGTTTATTAGTTTTATATAGTTTTATATAGTTTTATATAGTTTTATATGGTTTTGTTAGTTTTAAACAGTTTTATATTGTTTTATATAGTTTTATGTAGTTTTGTTAGTTTTATATAGTTTTATATCGTGTTATATAGTTTTATATAGTTTTGTTAGTTTTTTATCGTTTTAAATAGTTGTATATAGTTTTGTTAGTTTTATACAGTTTCAGACAGTTTTATATAGTTTTATATAGTTTTATATGGTTCTATATAGTTTTTACAGTTTTATATAGTTGTATATAGTTTTATATAGGTTTAAATAGTTTTATTAGTTTTATATAGTTTTATATAGTTTTATATAGTTTTATATAGTTTTGTTAGTTTTATATAGTTTCATACAGTTTTATATAGTTTTATAGAGTTTTATATAGTTTTATGTAGTGTTATATAGTTTTATACAGTTTTATATAGTTTTATATAGTTTTATATAGTGTTACATAGTTTTATATAGTTTTGTTAGTTTTATATAGTTTTATAGAGTACTATATAGTTTTATATAGTTTTATTACTTTTACATAATTTTGTATAGTTTTGTATAGTTTCATATAGTTCTATAGAGTTTTATATAGGTTGATATAGTTTTGTTAGTTTTATATAGTTTAATACAGTTTTATACAGTTTTATATAGTTTTATATAGTTTTGATAGTTTTGTATAGTTTTATATAGTTTTATATAGTTTTGTTAGTTTTGTATAGTTTTATATTGTTTTATATAGTTTTATATAGTTTTATATATTTTTACTAGTTTTATATACTTTTATAGAATTTTGAATAGTTTTATATAGGTTTATTAGTTTTATATAGTTTTATATAGTTTTATATAGTTTTATATAGTTTTATATAGTTTTGTTAGTTTTATACAGTTTTATATAGTTTTATATAGTTTTATATAGTTTTGTTAGTTTTATATAGTTTTATATAGTTTTATATAGTTTTATATGGTTCTATATAGTTTTATACAGTTTTATATAGTATTATATAGTTTTATATAGTTTTATATAGTTTTATATAGTTTTATATAGTTTTGTTTGTTTTGTATAGTTTTATATTGTTTTATATACTTTTGTTAGTTTTGTATAGTTTTATATAGTTTTATATGGTTTTGTT
This sequence comes from Nomia melanderi, assembly GCF_051020985.1. NCBI lineage: Eukaryota > Metazoa > Arthropoda > Insecta > Hymenoptera > Halictidae > Nomia > Nomia melanderi. The sequence goes on along the minus strand of NW_027475726.1, from coordinate 28,399 downwards.
AGTTTTGTATAGTTTTAAACAGTTTTATATAGTTTTGTATAGTTTTATATTGTTTTATATAGTTTTATATAGTTGTATATAGTTTTGTTAGTTTCATACAGTTTCAGACAGTTTTATATAGTTTTATATAGTTTTATATGGTTCTATATAGTTTTATACAGTTTTATATAGTATTATATAGTTTTACATAGTTTTATTAGCTTTATATAGTTTTATATCGTTTTATATAATTTTACATTGTTTTATATAGTTTTGTTAGTTTTATATAGTTTTATATAGTTTTATAGAGTTTTATATAGTTTTATATAGTTTTATATAGTTTTAAATAGTTCTAAATAGTTTTATATAGTTTTATATAGTTTTATATAGTTTTATATAGTTTTGTTAGTTTTATATAGTTTCATATAGTTTTATATAGTTTTATAGAGTTTTATATAGTTTTTTATAGTTTTATATACTTTTATATAGTTTTATATAGTTTTATATAGTTTTATATAGTGTTATATAGTTTTATTTAGTTCTATTAGTTTTATATCCTTTTATACAGTTGTATATAGCTTTGTTAGTTTTATATAGTTTTATATAGTTTTATATAGTTTTGTTAGTTTTATATAGTTTTGTTAGTTTTGTATAGTTTTATATAGTATTGTTACTTTGTATAGTCTTATATAGTTTTATATAGTTTTAATTAGTTTTATATAGTTTTATATAGTTTTATTAGTTATATACAGTTTTATATAGTTTTAATAGTTTTATCTAGTTTTATATAGTGTTATACAGTTTTATAGAGTTTTATATAGTTTTCTATAGTTTTGTTAGTTTTATATAGTTTTATATAGTTTTATATAGTTTTATATAGTTTTATATAGTTTTGTTAGGTTTACATAGTTTTATATAGTTTTATATAGTTTTATATAGTTTATATAGTTTTATACAGTTTTGTTAGTTTTGTATAGTTTTATATAGTTTCATATAGTTTTATATAGTTTTATAGAGTTTTATATAGTTTTATATAGTTTTATTAGTTATATACAGTTTTATATAGTTTTATTAGTTTTATATCGTTTTATATAGTGGTATATAGTAGCATATAGTTTTGTTAGTTTTATATAGTTTTATATGGTTTTATATAGTTTTAAATAGTTTTAAATAGTTTTATATAGTTTTATATAGTTTTATATAGTTTTGTTAGTTTTGTATAGTTTTATATAGTTTTGTATAGTTTTATATAGTTTTAAATAGGTTTTAAATATTTTTATATAGTTTCATATAGTTTTATATAGTTTTATATAGTTTTGTTAGTTTTACATAGTTTTATATAGATTTATATAGTTTTATATAGTTTTATATATTTTTATTAGTTTTATATACTTTTATAGAATTTTGAATAGTTTTATATAGGTTTATTAGTTTTATATAGTTTTATGTAGTTTTATATAGTTTTATATAGTTTTATCTAGTTTTATATAGTGTTATATAGTTTTATAGAGTTTTATATAGTTTTATATAGTTTTGTTAGTTTTATATAGTTTTATATAGTTTTATATAGTTTTATATAGTTTTGTTAGGTTTACATAGTTTTATATAGTTTTATATAGTTTTATATAGTTTTATATAGTTTATATAGTTTTATACAGTTTTGTTTGTTTTGTATAGTTTTATATAGTTTCATATAGTTTTATATAGTTTTATAGAGTTTTATATAGTTTTATATAGTTTTATTAGTTATATACAGTTTTATATAGTTTTATTAGTTTTATATCGTTTTATATAGTGGTATATAGTAGTATATAGTTTTGTTAGTTTTATATAGTTTTACTATAGTTTTATATAGTTTTAAATAGTTTTAAATAGTTTTATATAGTGTTATATAGTTTTATTTAGTTCTATTAGTTTTATATCGTTTTATATAGTTGTATATAGTTTTGTTAGTTTTATATAGTTTTATATAGTTTTATATAGTTTTATATAGTTTTATCCAGTTTTATATAGTGTTATATAGTTTTATATAGTTTTATATAGTTTTATATAGTTTTGTTATGTTTATATAGTTTTATTTAGTTTTATATAGTTTTATATAGTTTTATATAGTTTTATATAGTGTTATACAGTTTTATATAGTTATAAATAGTTTTATATAGTTGTACATAGCTTTATAGAGTTTTATATAGATTTACATAGTTTTATATAGTTTTATAGAGTTTTATATACTTTTATATAGTTTTATTAGTTATATACAGTTTTATATAGTTTTATTAGTTTTATATCGTTTTTTATAGTGGTATATAGTTGTATATAGTTTTGTTAGTTTTATATAGTTTTATATTGTTTTATATAGTTTTGTTAGTTTTGTATAGTTTTATATAGTTTTATATAGTTTTGTTAGTTTTATATAGTTTTATATAGTACTATATAGTTTTATATAGTTTTATATAGTTTTATTTAGTGTTACATAGTTTTATATAGTTTTGTTAGTTTTATATAGTTTTATAGAGTACTATATAGTTTTATATAGTTTTATTAGTTTTACATAATTTTGTATAGTTTTGTATAGTTTTATATAGCTCTATAGAGTTTTATATAGATTGATATAGTTTTGTTAGTTTTATATAGTTTAATACAGTTTTATATAGTTTTATATAGTTTTATATAGTTTTGTTAGTTTTACATAGTCTTATATAGATTTATATAGTTTTATTAATTTTATATACTTTTATAGAGTTCTGTATAGTTTTATATAGGTTTATTAGTTTTATATAGTTTTATATAGTTTTATATAGTTTTATATAGTTTTATATAGTTTATATACTTTTATACAGTTTTGTTAGTTTTGTATAGTTTTATATAGTTTTATATAGTTTTATATAGTTTTATAGAGTTTTATATAGTTTTATATAGTTTTATTAGTTATATACAGTTTTATATAGTTTTATTAGTTTTATATGGTTTTATATAATTTTACATTGTTTTATATAGTTTTGTTAGTTTTATATAGTTTTATATAGTTTTGTATAGTTTTATATAGTTTTATTAGTTTTATATAGTTTTATATAGTTTTATATAGTTTTATATAGTTTTATATAGTTTTATATAGTTTTATATAGTTTTACATAGTTTTATATAGTTTTATATAGTTTTATATAGCTTTATATAGTTTTATATAGTTTTATATAGTTTTATATAGTTTTGTTAGTTTTATATAGTTCCATATAGTTTTATATAGTTTTATAGAGTTTTATATAGTTTTATATAGTTTTGTTAGTTTTATATAGTTCCATATAGTTTTATATAGTTTTATAGAGTTTTATATAGTTTTATATAGTTTTATATAGTTTTACATAGTTTTATTAGCTTTATATAGTTTTATATAGTTTTATATAATTTTTCATTGTTTTATATAGTTTTGATAGTTTTATATAGTTTTATATAGTTTTATAGAGTTTTATATAGTTTTATATAGTTTCATATAGTTTTATATAGTTTTATTAGTTTTATATAGTTTTTATATAGTTTTATATACCTTTATATAGTTTTGTTATTTTTATATAGTTTCATATAGTTTTATATAGTTTTATAGAGTTTTATATAGTTTTATATAGTTTTATATAGTTTTATATAGTTTTATATAGTTTTATATAGTTTTATTAGTTTTGTATAGTTTTATATAGTTATATATATAGTTTATATAAGTTTTATATAGTTTTATATAGTTTTATATGGTTTTGTTAGTTTTGTATAGTTTTAAAACAGTTTTATATAGTTTTATACAGTTTTGTATAGTTTTAAACAGTTTTATATAGTTTTATATAGTTTTGTTAGTTTTGTATAGTTTTATATAGTTTTGTATAGTTTTATACAGATTTATATAGTTTTGTTACTTTTACATAGTTTTATTAATTTTATATACTTTCATAGAGTTTTGTATAGTTTTATATAGGTTTATTAGTTTTATATAGTTTATATAGTTGTATATAGTTTTGTTAGTTTTATATAGTTTTATGGAATTTTATATAGTTTTAAATAGTTGTATATACTTTTATAGAGTTTTATACAGCTTTATATGGTTTTATATGGATTTATTAGTTTTATTAGTTTTATTATAGCTTCATATAGTTTTATATAGTATTATACAGTTTTATATAGTTTTATAAAGTTCTACATAGTTTTATATAGTTCTATACATTTTTATATACGTTTATATAGTTTTGTTCGTTATATACAGTTTTATATAGTTTTATTTAGTTTTATTTAGTTTATATAGTTTTATATAGTTTTATAAAGTTCTACATAGTCTTATATAGCTTTATATAGTTTTATATAGTTTTATATAGTTTTATATAATTTTACATTGTTTTATATAGTTTTGTTACTTTTATATAGTTTTATATAATTTTATTAGTTATATACAGTTTTATATTGTTTTATTAGTTTTATATCGTTTTATATAGTGGTATATAGTTTTATATAGTTTTGTTAGTTTGATATAGTTTTATATAGTTTTATATAGTTTTAAATAGTTTTAATAGTTTATATAGTTTTATATGGTTTTAAATAGTTTTAAATAGTATTATATAGTTTTATATAGTTTTATATAGTTTTGTTAGTTTTGTATAGTTTTATATAGTTTTACATAGTTTTTATAGTTTTGTTAGTTTTATATAGTTTTATATAGTTTTATATAGTTTTACATAGTTTTATTAGCTTTATATAGTTTTATATAGTTTTATATAATTTTTCATTGTTTTATATAGTTTTGATAGTTTTATATAGTTTTATATAGTTTTATAGAGTTTTATATAGTTTTATATAGTTTTATATAGTTTTATATAGTTTTATTAGTTTTATATAGTTTTATATAGTTTTATATAGCTTTATATAGTTTTGTTATTTTTATATAGTTTCATTTAGTTTTTATATAGTTTTATAGAGTTTTATATAGTTTTATATAGTTTTATATAGTTTTATATAGTTTTATATAGTTTTATATAGTTTTATATAGTGTTGTATAGTTTTATTTAGTTCTATTAGTTTTATATCGTTTTATATAGTTGTATATAGTTTTGTTAGTTTTATATAGTTTTATATCGTTTTATATAGTTTTATTTAGTTTTATCTAGTTCTATATAGTGTTATATAGTTTTATATAGTTTTGTTAGTTTTATATAGTTTTATATAGTTTTATTAGTTTTGTATAGTTTTATATAGTTTTATATAGTTTTATATAGTTTTATATGGTTTTGTTAGTTTTGTATAGTTTTAAACAGTTTTATATAGTTTTATATAGTTTTGTATAGTTTTAAACAGTTTTATATAGTTTTATATAGTTTTGTTAATTTTGTATAGTTTTATATAGTTTTGTATAGTTTTATATAGTTTTATATAGTTTTGTTAGTTTTACATAGTTTTATATAGATTTATATAGTTTTATATTGTTTTATATAGTTTTATTAATTTTATATACTTTTATATAGTTTTGTATAGTTTTATATAGGTTTATTAGTTTTATATAGTTTTATATAGTTTTATATAGTTTATATAGTTTTATATAGTTTTATATAGTTTTATATAGTTTTATATAGTTTTATATAGCTTTATATAATTTTATACAGTGTTATATTGTTTTATAGAGTTTTATAGAGTTTTATATAGTTTTATATAGTTTTATATAGTTTTATATAGTTTTATACAGTTTTGTTAGATTTATATAGTTTTATTAGTTATATACAGTTTTATATAGTTTTATTAGTTTTATATCGTTTATATAGCGGTATATAGTTTTATATAGTTTTGTTAGTTTTATATAGTTTTTATATAGTTTTATATAGTTTTATATAGTTTTATATAGTTTTATATAGTTTTATATAATTTTATATAGTGTTATATTGTTTTATAGAGTTTTATAGAGTTTTATATAGTTTTATATAGTTTTATATAGTTTTATATAGTTTTATATAGTTTTGTTAGTTTTATATAGTTTTATATAGTTTTATATAGTTATATAGAGTTTTATAAAGCTTTATATAGTTTTATTAGTTATATACAGTTTTATATAGTTTTATTAGTTTTACATCGTTTTATATAGTGTTATATAGTTTTATATAGTTTTGTTAGTTTTTATCGTTTTAAATAGTTGTATATAGTTTTGTTAGTTTTATACAGTTTCAGACAGTTTGATATAGTCTTATATAGTTTTATATGGTTCTATATAGTTTTTACAGTTTTATATAGTTTTATATAGTTTTATATAGGTTTAAATAGTTTTATTAGTTTTATATAGTTTTATATAGTTTTATATAGTTTTATATAGTTTTAAATAGTTTTGTTAGTTTTATATAGTTTCATACAGTTTTATATAGTTTTATAGTGTTTTATATAGTTTTATATAGTTTTAATTAGTTTTATATAGTTTTATATAGTTTTATATAATTTTACATTGTTTTATATAGTTTTGTTAGTTTTATATAGTTTTATATAGTTTTATATAGTTTTATATAGTTTTATATAGTTTTAAACAGTTTTAAATAGTTTTATATAGTTTTATATAGTTTTATATAGTTTTATATAGTTTTAAACAGTTTTAAATAGTTTTATATAGTTTTATATAGTTTTATATAGTTTTGTTAGTTTTATATAGTTTTATAGAGTACTATATAGTTTTATGTAGTTTTATTAGTTTTACATAATTTTGTATAGATTTGTATAGTTTTATATAGTTCAATAGAGTTTTATATAGGTTGATATAGTTTTGTTAGTTTTATATAGTTTTATAGAGTACTATATAGTTTTATATAGTTTTATTAGTTTTACATAATTTTGTATAGTTTTGTATAGTTTTATATAGTTCTATAGAGTTTTATATAGGTTGATATAGTTTTGTTAGTTTTATATAGTTTTATATAGTTTCATATAGTTTTGTTAGTTTTATATAGTTTTATATAGTTTTGTTAGTTTTGTATAGTTTTATATAGTTTTATATAGTTTTACATAGTTTTATATAGTTTTGTTAGTTTTATATAGTTTTATATTGTTTTATATAGTTTTATATAGTTTTGTTAGTTTTATATAGTTTTATATAGTTTTGTTAGTTTTGTATAGTTTTATATAGTTTTATATAGTTTTACATAGTTTTATATAGTTTTGTTAGTTTTATATAGTTTTATATTGTTTTATATAGTTTTGTTAGTTTTGTATAGTTTTATATAGTTTTATATAGTTTTGTTAGTTTTATATAGTTTTATATAGTTTTATATAGTTTTGTTAGTTTTGTATAGTTTTATATAGTTTTATATAGTTTTATAGAGATTTATATAGTTTTATATAGTTTTATATAGTTTTATGTAGTTTCATATAGTTTTTTATAGTTTTATATAGTTTTGTTAGTTTTATATAGTTTTATATTGTTTTATATAGTTTTATATAGTTTTATATAGTTTTGTTAGTTTTGTATAGTTTTATATAGTTTTATATAGTTTTATATAGTTTTATATAGTTTTATATAGTTTCATATAGTTTTGTATAGTTTTATATAGTTTTGTTAGTTTTACATAGTTTTATATAGATTTATATAGTTTTATATAGTTTTATATATTTTTATTAGTTTTATATACTTTTATAGAATTTTGAATAGTTTTATATAGGTTTATTAGTTTTATATAGTTTTATATAGTTTTATATAGTTTTATATAGTTTTGTTAGTTTTAATCAGTTTTATATAGTTTTATATAGTTTTATATAGTTTTTTAGTTTTATATAGTTTCATACAGTTTTATATAGTTTTATAGAGTTTTATATAGTTTTATATAGTGTTATATAGTTTTATATAGTTTTATATAGTTTTATATAGTGTTATACAGTTTTATAGAGTTTTATATAGTTTATATAGTTTTGTTAATTTTATATAGTTTTGTTAGATTTATATAGTTTGGTTAGTTTTGTATAGTTTTATATAGTTTTGTTACTTTGTAGAGTCTTATATAGTTTTATATAGTTTTAATTAGTTTTATATAGTTTTATATAGTTTTATTTAGTTTTATATAGTTTTATATAGTTTTTAATACTTTCATATAGTCTTATATAGTTTTATATAGTTTTATATAGTTTTGTTAGTTTTATATAGTTTTATATAGTTTTGTTAGTTTTGTATAGTTTTATATAGTTTTATATAATTTTATATAGTTTTGTTAGTTTTATATAGTTATATATAGTTTTGTTAGTTTTGTATAGTTTTATATAGTTTTATATAGTTTTACATAGTTTTATATAGTTTTGTTAGTTTTATATAGTTTTATATTGTTTTATATAGTTTTGGTAGTTTTGTATAGTTTTATATAGTTTTATATAGTTTTGTTAGTTTTATATAGTTTTATATAGTTTTATATAGTTTTGTTAGTTTTGTATAGTTTTATATAGTTTTATATAGTTTTACATAGTTTTATATAGTTTTGTTGGTTTATATAGTTTTATATTGTTTTATATAGTTTTGTTAGTTTTGTATAGTTTTATATAGTTTTATATAGTTTTGTTAGTTTTATATAGTTTTATATAGTTTTATATAGTTTTATATAGTTTTGTTAGTTTTGTATAGTTTTATATAGTTTTATATAGTTTTATAGAGATTTATATAGTTTTATATAGTTTTATATAGTTTTATGTAGTTTTGTTAGTTTTACATAGTTTTATATAGATTTATATAGTTTTATATAGTTTTATATATTTTTATTAGTTTTATATACTTTTATAGAATTTGGAATAGTTTTATATAGGTATTAGTTTTATATAGTTTTATATAGTTTTGTTAGTTTTGTATAGTATTATATTGTTTTATATAGTTTTATATAGTTTTATATAGTTTTGTTAGTTTTGTATAGTTTTATATAGTTTTTATATAGTTTTATATAGTTTTATATAGTTTTATATAGTTTTATATAGTTTCATATAGTTTTATATAGTTTTATATAGTTTTGTTAGTTTTACATAGTTTTATATAGATTTATATAGTTTTATATAGTTTTATATATTTTTATTAGTTTTATATACTTTTATAGAATTTGGAATAGTTTTATATAGGTATTAGTTTTATATAGTTTTATATAGTTTTATATAGTTTTATATAGTTTTGTTAGTTTTATACAGTTTTATATAGTTTTATATAGTTTTATATGTTTTTGTTAGTTTTATATAGTTTTATATAGTGTTATATAGTTTATATAGTTTTGTTAGTTTTTTATCGTTTTATATAGTTGTATATAGTTTTGTTCGTTTTATACAGTTTCAGACAGTTTTATATAGTTTTATATAGTTTTATATGGTTCTATATAGTTTTATAGAGTTTTATATAGTATTATATAGTTTTACATAGTTGTATTAGCTTTATATAGTTTTATATAGTTTTATATAATTTTTACATTGTTTTATATAGTTTTGTTAGTTTTATATAGTTTTATGTAGTTTTATATAGTTTTATATAGTTTTATATAGTTTTATATAGTTTTATATAGTTTTATATAGTTTTATATAGTTTTATATAGTTTTATATAGTTTTATATAGTTTTATATAGTTTTATATAGTTTTGTTAGTTTTTTATCGTTTTATATAGTTGTATATAGTTTTGTTAGTTTTATACAGTTTCAGACAGTTTTATATAGTTTTATATAGTTTTATATAGTTTTATTAGTTTTATATAGTTTTAAATAGTTTTATATAGTTTTATATAGTTTTAAATAGTATTATATAATTTTATATAGTTTTATATAGTTTTATATAGTTTTATATAGTTTTGTTAGTTTTATATAGTTTTATATTGTTTTATATAGTTTTGTTAGTTTTGTATAGTTTTATATAGTTTTATATAGTTTTGTTAGTTTTATATAGTTTTGTTAGTTTTGTATAGTTTTATATAGTTTTATATAGTTTTACATAGTTTTATATAGTTTTGTTAGTTTCATATAGTCTTATATAGTTTTATATAGTTTTATATAGTTTTGTTAGTTTTATATAGTTTTATATAGTTTTGTTAGTTTTGTATAGTTTTATATAGTTTTATATAGTTTTATATAGTTTTGTTAGTTTTATATAGTTTTATATAGTTTTGTTAGTTTTGTATAGTTTTATATAGTTTTATATAGTTTTACATAGTTTTATATAGTTTTGTTAGTTTTATATAGTTTTATATTGTTTTATATAGTTTTGTTAGTTTTGTATAGTTTTATATAGTTTTATATAGTTTTGTTAGTTTTATATAGTTTTATATAGTTTTATATAGTTTTGTTAGTTTTGTATAGTTTTATATAGTTTTATATAGTTTTATAGAGATTTATATAGTTTTATATAGTTTTATATAGTTTTATGTAGTTTTATATAGTTTTATATAGTTTTATCTAGTTTTATATAGTGTTATATAGTTTTATATAGTTTTATATAGTTTTATATAGTCTTATACAGTTTTATAGAGTTTTATATAGTTTTATATAGTTTTGTTAATTTTATATAGTTTTATATAGTTTTATATAGTTTTATTAGTTTTATATCGTTTTATATAGTGGTATATAGTTGTATATAGTTTTGTTAGTTTTATATAGTTTTATATAGTTTTATATAATTTTACATTGTTTTATATAGTTTTGTTAGTTTTATATAGTTTTATATAGTTTTATATAGTTTTATATAGTTTTATATAGTTTTAAACAGTTTTAAATAGTTTTATATAGTTTTATATAGTTTTATATAGTTTTGTTAGTTTTATATAGTTTTATAGAGTACTATATAGTTTTATATAGTTTTATTAGTTTTACATAATTTTGTATAGTTTTGTATAGTTTTATATAGTTCAATAGAGTTTTATATAGGTTGATATAGTTTTGTTAGTTTTATATAGTTTTATAGAGTACTATATAGTTTTATATAGTTTTATTAGTTTTACATAATTTTGTATAGTTTTGTATAGTTTTATATGGTTCTATAGAGTTTTTATATAGGTTGATATAGTTTTGTTAGTTTTATATAGTTTTATATAGTTTCATATAGTTTTGTTAGTTTTATATAGTTTTATATAGTTTTGTTAGTTTTGTATAGTTTTATATAGTTTTATATAGTTTTACATAGTTTTATATAGTTTTGTTAGTTTTATATAGTTTTATATTGTTTTATATAGTTTTATATAGTTTTGTTAGTTTATATAGTTTTATATAGTTTTGTTAGTTTTGTATAGTTTTATATAGTTTTATATAGTTTTACATAGTTTTATATAGTTTTGTTAGTTTTATATAGTTTTATATTGTTTTATATAGTTTTGTTAGTTTTGTATAGTTTTATATAGTTTTATATAGTTTTGTTAGTTTTATATAGTTTTATATAGTTTTATATAGTTTTGTTAGTTTTGTATAGTTTTATATAGTTTTATATAGTTTTATAGAGATTTATATAGTTTTATATAGTTTTATATAGTTTTATGTAGTTTCATATAGTTTTTTATAGTTTTATATAGTTTTGTTAGTTTTATATAGTTTTATATTGTTTTATATAGTTTTATATAGTTTTATATAGTTTTGTTAGTTTTGTATAGTTTTATATAGTTTTATATAGTTTTATATAGTTTTATATAGTTTTATATAGTTTCATATAGTTTTATATAGTTTTATATAGTTTTGTTAGTTTTACATAGTTTTATATAGATTTATATAGTTTTATATAGTTTTATATATTTTTATTAGTTTTATATACTTTTATAGAATTTTGAATAGTTTTATATAGGTTTATTAGTTTTATATAGTTTTATATAGTTTTATATAGTTTTATATAGTTTTGTTAGTTTTACATAGTTTTATATAGATTTATATAGTTTTATATAGTTTTATATATTTTTATTAGTTTTATATACTTTTATAGAATTTTGAATAGTTTTATATAGGTTTATTAGTTTTATATAGTTTTATATAGTTTTATATAGTTTTATATAGTTTTATATAGTTTTATATAGTTTTGTTAGTTTTAATCAGTTTTATATAGTTTTATATAGTTTTATATAGTTTTTTTAGTTTTATATAGTTTCATACAGTTTTATATAGTTTTATACAGTTTTATATAGTTTTTATATAGTGTTATATAGTTTTATATAGTTTTATATAGTTTTATATAGTGTTATACAGTTTTATAGAGTTTTATATAGTTTTATATAGTTTTGTTAATTTTATATAGTTTTGTTAGATTTATATAGTTTTGTTAGTTTTGTATAGTTTTATATAGTTTTGTTACTTTGTAGAGTCTTATATAGTTTTATATAGTTTTAATTAGTTTTATATAGTTTTATATAGTTTTATTTAGTTTTATATAGTTTTATATAGTTTTAAATAGTTTCATATAGTCTTATATAGTTTTATATAGTTTTATATAGTTTTGTTAGTTTTATATAGTTTTATATAGTTTTGTTAGTTTTGTATAGTTTTATATAGTTTTATATAATTTTATATAGTTTTGTTAGTTTTATATAGTTATATATAGTTTTGTTAGTTTTGTATAGTTTTATATAGTTTTATATAGTTTTACATAGTTTTATATAGTTTTGTTAGTTTTATATAGTTTTATATTGTTTTATATAGTTTTGGTAGTTTTGTATAGTTTTATATAGTTTTATATAGTTTTGTTAGTTTTATATAGTTTTATATAGTTTTATATAGTTTTGTTAGTTTTGTATAGTTTTATATAGTTTTATATAGTTTTACATAGTTTTATATAGTTTTGTTAGTTTTATATAGTTTTATATTCTTTTATATAGTTTTGTTAGTTTTGTATAGTTTTATATAGTTTTATATAGTTTTGTTAGTTTTATATAGTTTTATATAGTTTTATATAGTTTTATATAGTTTTGTTAGTTTTGTATAGTTTTATATAGTTTTATATAGTTTTATAGAGATTTATATAGTTTTATATAGTTTTATATAGTTTTATGTAGTTTTGTTAGTTTTACATAGTTTTATATAGATTTATATAGTTTTATATAGTTTTATATATTTTTATTAGTTTTATATACTTTTATAGAATTTGGAATAGTTTTATATAGGTATTAGTTTTATATAGTTTTATATAGTTTTGTTAGTTTTGTATAGTATTATATTGTTTTATATAGTTTTATATAGTTTTATATAGTTTTGTTAGTTTTGTATAGTTTTATATAGTTTTATATAGTTTTATATAGTTTTATATAGTTTTATATAGTTTCATATAGTTTTATATAGTTTTATATAGTTTTGTTAGTTTTACATAGTTTTATATAGATTTATATAGTTTTATATAGTTTTATATATTTTTATTAGTTTTATATACTTTTATAGAATTTGGAATAGTTTTATATAGGTATTAGTTTTATATAGTTTTATATAGTTTTATATAGTTTTATATAGTTTTGTTAGTTTTATACAGTTTTATATAGTTTTATATAGTTTTATATGTTTTTGTTAGTTTTATATAGTTTTATATAGTGTTATATAGTTTTATATAGTTTTGTTAGTTTTTTATCGTTTTATATAGGTGTATATAGTTTTGTTCGTTTTATACAGTTTCAGACAGTGTTATATAGTTTTATATAGTTTTATATGGTTCTATATAGTTTTATAGAGTTTTATATAGTATTATATAGTTTTACATAGTTGTATTAGCTTTATATAGTTTTATATAGTTTTATATAATTTTACATTGTTTTATATAGTTTTGTTAGTTTTATATAGTTTTATGTAGTTTTATAGAGTTTTATATAGTTTTATATAGTTTTATATAGTTTTATATAGTTTTATTAGTTTTATATAGTTTTAAATAGTTTTATATAGTTTTATATAGTTTTATATAGTTTTATATATTTTTGTTAGTTTTATAAAGTTTCATATAGTTTTATATAGTTTTATAGAGTTTTATATAGTTTTATATAGTTTTATATAGTTTTATATAGTTTTATATAGTTTTAAATAGTTTTATATAGTTTTGTTAGTTTTGTATAGTTTTATATAGTTTTATATAGTTTTAATAGTTTTGTATAGTTTTATATAGTTTTATATAGTTTTATTAATTTTATATACTTTTATAGAGTTATGTATAGTTTTATATAGGTTTATTAGTTTTATATAGTTTTTTATAGTTTTATATAGTTTTGTATAGTTTTGTTAGTTTTATACAGTTTTATATAGTTTTATATAGTTTTATATTGTTTTGTTAGTTTTATATAGTTTTATATAGTGTTATATAGTTTTATATAGTTTTGTCAGTTTTATATAGTTTTATGGAATTTAATATAGTTTTAAATAGTTTTATATACTTTTATAGAGTTTTATACAGCTTTATATGGTTTTATATAGATTTATTAGTTTTATTAGTTTTATTATAGCTTCATATAGTTTTATATAGTATTATATAGTTTTACATAGTTTTATTAGATATATATAGTTTTATATAGTTTTACATAATTTTACATTGTTTTATATAGTTTTATATAGTTTTATATAGTGTTATATACTTTTATATAGTTTCATTAGTTTTATATCGTTTTATATAGTTGTATATAGTTTTGTTAGTTTTTATAGTTTTATGGAATTTTATACAGTTTTAAATAGTTTTGTATAGTTTTACAGAGTTTTATACAGTTTTATATGGTTTTATATAGAGTTATTGGTTTTATTAGTTTTATTATAGCTTTATATAGTTTTATATAGTTTTGTTACTTTTATATAGTTTTATATAGTTTTGTTAGTTTTGTATAGTTTTAAATAGTTTCATATAGTTTTGTTAGTTTTGTATAGTTTTATATAGTTTTATATACTTTTGTTAGTTTTATATAGTTTTAAATAGTTTTATATAGTTTTATATAGTTTTATATAGTTTTATATAGTTTTGTTAGTTTTATAAAGTTTCATATAGTTTTATATAGTTTTATAGAGTTTTATATAGTTGTATATAGTTTTGTTAGTTTTATACAGTTTCAGACAGTTTTATATAGTTTTATATAGTTTTATATGGTTCTATATAGTTTTATACAGTTTTATATAGTATTATATAGTTTTACATAGTTTTATTAGCTTTATATAGTTTTATATCGTTTTATATAATTTTACATTGTTTTATATAGTTTTGTTAGTTTTATATAGTTTTATATAGTTTTATAGAGTTTTATATAGTTTTATATAGTTTTATATAGTTTTAAATAGTTTTAAATAGTTTTATATAGTTTTATACAGTTTTATATAGTTTTATATAGTTTTGTTAGTTTTATATAGTTTCATATAGTTTTATATAGTTTTATAGAGTTTTATATAGTTTTTTTATAGTTTTATATACTTTTATATAGTTTTATATATTTTTATATAGTTTTATATAGTGTTATATAGTTTTATTTAGTTCTATTAGTTTTATATCCTTTTATATAGTTGTATATAGTTTTGTTAGTTTTATATAGTTTTATATAGTTTTATATAGTTTTGTTAGTTTTATATAGTTTTGTTAGTTTTGTATAGTTTTATATAGTATTGTTACTTTGTATAGTCTTATATAGTTTTATATTGTTTTAATTAGTTTTATATAGTTTTATATAGTTTTATATAGTTTTGTTAGTTTTGTATAGTTTTATATAGTTTTGTATAGTTTTATATAGTTTTATATAGTTTTATATAGTTTTATATAGTTTTATATAGTTTTACATAGTTTTATATAGTTTTGTTAGTTTTATATAGTTTTATATAGTACTATATAGTTTTATATAGTTTTATATACTTTTATATAGTGTTACATAGTTTTATGTAGTTTTGTTAGTTTTATATAGTTTTATAGAGCACTATATTGTTTTATATAGTTTTATTAGTTTTACATAATTTAGTATAGTTTTGTATAGTTTTATATAGTTCTATAGAGTTTTATATAGGTTGATATAGTTTTGTTAGTTTTATATAGTTTAACACAGTTTTATACAGTTTTATATAGTTTTATATAGTTTTGTTAGTTTTGTATAGTTTTATATAGTTTTATATAGTTTTATATAGTTTTATATAGTTTTGTTAGTTTTGTATAGTTTTATATTGTTTTATATAGTTTTATATAGTTTTATATAGTTTTGTTAGTTTTGTATAGTTTTATATAGTTTTATATAGTTTTATATAGTTTTATATAGTTTTATATAGTTTTATATAGTTTCATATAGATTTATATAGTTTTATATAGTTTTGTTAGTTTTACATAGTTTTATATAGATTTATATAGTTTTATATAGTTTTATATATTTTTATTAGTTTTATATACTTTTATAGAATTTTGAATAGTTTTATATAGGTTTATTAGTTTTATATAGTTTTATATAGTTTTATATAGTTTTATATAGTTTTGTTAGTTTTATACAGTTTTATATAGTTTTATATAGTTTGATATAGTTTTGTTAGTTTGATATAGTTTTATATAGTGTTATATGGTTTTATATAGTTTTCTTAGTTTTTATCGTTTTATATAGTTGTATATAGTTTTGTTAGTTTCATACAGTTTCAGACAGTTTTATATAGTTTTATATAGTTTTATATGGTTCTATATAGTTTTATACAGTTTTATATAGTATTATATAGTTTTACATAGTTTTATTAGCTTTATATAGTTTTATATCGTTTTATATAATTTTACATTGTTTTATATAGTTTTGTTAGTTTTATATAGTTTTATATAGTTTTATAGAGTTTTATATAGTTTTATATAGTTTTATATAGTTTTAAATAGTATTAAATAGTTTTATATAGTTTTACATAGTTTTATATAGTTTTAAATAGTTTTATATAGTTTTATAGAGTTTTATATAGTTTTATATAGTTTTATATAGCTTTTAATAGTATCATATAGTATTATATAGTTTGATATAGTTTTATATAGTGTTACATAGTTTTATATAGTTTTGTTAGTTTTATATAGTTTTATAGAGTACTATATAGTTTTATATAGTTTTATTAGTTTTACATAATTTTGTATAGTTTTGTATAGTTTTATATAGTTCTGTTGGTTTTATATAGTTTTATATAGTTTTATATAGTTTTGTTAGTTTTGTATAGTTTTATATAGTTTTATATAGTTTTATATAGTTTTATATAGTTTATATAATTTTCCATAGCTTTATGTAGTTTTATATAGTTTTATATAGTTTTATATAGTTTTATATAGTTTTATATAGTTTTATATAGTTTTATATAGTTTTGTTAGTTTTGTATAGTTTATACAATTTTCCATAGTTTTATATAGTTTTATATAGTTTCATATAGTTTTATATAGTTTTATATAGTTTTGTTAGTTTTACATAGCTTTATATAGATTTATATAGTTTTATATAGTTTTATATATTTTTATTAGTTTTATATACTTTTATAGAATTTTGAATAGTTTTATATAGGTTTATTAGTTTTATATAGTTTTATATAGTTTTATATAGTTTTATATAGTTTTATACAGTTTTGTTAGTTTTATACAGTTTTATATAGTTTTATATAGTTTTATATAGTTTTGTTAGTTTTATATAGTTTTATATAGTGTTATATAGTTTTATAAAGTTTTATATAGTTTTATAGAGTTTTATATAGTGTTATATAGTTTTATTTAGTTCTATTAGTTTTATATCGTTTTATATAGTTGTATATAGTTTTGTTAGTTTTATATAGTTTTATATAGTTTTATATAGTTTTATATAGTTTTATCTAGTTTTATATAGTGTTATATAGTTTTATATAGTTTTATATAGTTTTATATAGTTTTGTTAGTTTCATATAGTTTTATTTAGTTTTATATAGTTTTATATAGTTTTATATAGTTTTATATAGTTTTATATAGTGTTATACAGTTTTATAGAGTTTTATTATAGTTTTATATAGTTTTATATAGTTTTAAATAGTTTTATATAGTTTTATAGAGTTTTATATAGTTTTATATAGTTTTATAGAGTTTTATATAGTTTTATATAGTTTTATTAGTTATATACAGTTTTATATAGTTTTATTAGTTTTAAATCGTTTTATATAGTGGTATATAGTTTTATATAGTTTTGTTAGTTTTATATAGTTTTATATAGTTTCATATAGTTTTATATAGTGTTATATAGTTTTATATAGTTTTATTAGTTTTTTATCGTTTTATATAGTTGTATATAGTTTTATAGAGTTTTATATAGTTTTATATAGTTTTATATAGTTTTATATAGTTTTATATAGTTTTATATAGTTTCATATAGTTTTGTTAGTTTTGTATAGTTTTATATAGTTTTATATAGGTTATTAGTTTTATATAGTTTTATATAGTTTTATATAGTTTTAAACAGTTTTAAATAGTTTTATATAGTTTTATATAGTTTTTATATAGTTTTGTTAGTTTTGTATAGTTTTATATAGTTTTATATAGTTTTACATAGTTTTATATAGTTTTGTTAGTTTATATAGTTTTATATAGTACTATATAGTTTTATATAGTTTTATATAGTTTTATATAGTGTTACATAGTTTTATATAGTTTTGTTAGTTTTATATAGTTTTATAGCGTAGTATATAGTTTTATATAGTTTTTATAGTTTTATATAGTTTTGTTAGTTTTGTATAGTTTTATATAGTTTTATATAGTTTTATATAGTTATGTTAGTTTTGTATAGTTTTATATTGTTTTATATAGTTTTATATAGTTTTATATAGTTTTGTTAGTTTTGTATATTTTTATGTAGTTTTATATAGTTTTATATTGTTTTATATAGTTTTATATAGTTTCATATAGTTTTATATAGTTTTATAGAGTTTTATATATTTTTATAAAGTTTTATATAGTTTTATATAGTGTTATATAGTTTTATAGAGTTTTATAGAGTTTTATATAGTTTTATATAGTTTTATATAGTGTTATATAGCTGTATAGAGTTTTATAGAGTTTTATATAGTTTTATATAGGTTTTACACAGTTTTGTTAGTTTTATATAGTTTTATATAGTTTTATATAGTTTTATAAAGTTTTAGATAGTTTTTATATAGTTTTATTAGTATATACAGTTTTATATAGTTTTATTAGTTTTATATCGTTTTATATAGTGGTATATAGTTTTATATAGTTTTGTTAGTTTTGTATAGTTTTATATAGTTTTATATAGTTTTATATAGTTTTGTATAGTTTTATATAGTTTTACATAGTTTTATATAGTTTTTATATAGTTTTATATAGTTTTATATAGTTTTATATAGTTTTATATAGTTTTATAGAGTTTTATATAGTTTTATATAGTTTTATTAGTTATATACAGTTTTATATAGTTTTATTAGTTTAAATCGTTTTATATAGTGGTATATAGTTTATATAGTTTTTGTTAGTTTTATATAGCTTTATATAGTTTTATATAGTTTTATAAAGTTTTATATAGTTTTATATAGTTTCATATAGTTTTATATAGTGTTATATAGTTTTATATAGTTCTATTAGTTTTATATCGTTTTATATAGTGGTATATAGTTGTATATAGTTTTGTTAGTTTTATATAGTTTTATATAGTTTTAAATAGGTTTTAAATAGTTTTATATAGTTTCATATAGTTTTATATAGTTTTATATTTTTGTTAGTTTTACATAGTTTTACATAGATTTATATAGTTTTATATAGTTTTATATATTTTTATTAGTTTTATATACTTTTATAGAATTTTGAATAGTTTTATATAGGTTTATTAGTTTTATATAGTTTTATATAGTTTTATATAGTTTTATATAGTTTTGTTAGTTTTATACAGTTTTATATAGTTATATATTTTTGTTATTTTTATATAGTTTTATTAGTTTTGTATTTTTATATAGTTTTATATAGTTTTGTTATTTTTATATAGTTTTATATAGTGTTATATAGTTTTATATAGTTTTCTTAGTTTTTTATCGTTTTATATAGTTGTATATAGTTTTGTTAGTTTTATACAGTTTCAGACAGTTTTATATAGTTTTATATAGTTTTATATGGTTCTATGTAGTTTTATACAGTTTCAGAACGTTCTACATAGTCTTATATAGCTTTACATAGTTTTATATAGTTTTATATAGTTTTATATAGTTTTATAGAGATTTATATAGTTTTATATAGTTTTATATAGTTTTATATAGTTTTGTTAGGTTTACATAGTTTTATATAGTTTTATATAGTTTTATATAGTTTATATAGTTTTATACAGTTTTTGTTAGTTTTGTATAGTTTTATATAGTTTCATATAGTTTTATATAGTTTTATAGAGTTTTATATAGTTTTATATAGTTTTATATAGTTTTTAATAGTATCATATAGTATTATATAGTTTTATATAGTTTTATATAGTGTTACATAGTTTTATATAGTTTTGTTAGTTTTATATAGTTTTATAGAGTACTATATAGTTTTATATAGTTTTATTAGTTTTACATAATTTCGTATAGTTTTGTATAGTTTTATATAGTTCTGTTGGTTTTATATAGTTTTATATAGTTTTATATAGTTTTGATAGTTTTGTATAGTTTTTATATAGTTTTATATAGTTTTATATAGTTTTATATAGTTTTATATAATTTTCCATAGCTTTATGTAGTTTTATATAGTTTTATATAGTTTTATATAGTTTTATATAGTTTTATCTAGTTTTATATAGTGTTATATAGTTTTATATAGTTTTATATAGTTTTATATAGTTTGTTAGTTTTATATAGTTTTATTTAGTTTTATATAGTTTTATATAGTTTTATATAGTTTTATATAGTTTTATATAGTGTTATACAGTTTTAGAGAGTTTTATATAGTTTTATATAGTTTTATATAGTTTTAAATAGTTTTATATAGTTTTATAGAGTTTTATATAGTTTTATATAGTTTTATAGAGTTTTATATAGTTTTATATAGTTTTATTAGTTATATACAGTTTTATATAGTTTTATTAGTTTTAAATCGTTTTATATAGTGGTATATATTTTTATATAGTTTTGTTAGTTTTATATAGTTTTATATAGTTTCATATAGTTTTATATAGTGTTATATAGTTTTATATAGTTTTATTAGTTTTTTATCGTTTTATATATAGTTGTATATAGTTTTATAGAGTTTTATATAGTTTTATATAGTTTTATATAGTTTTATATAGTTTATATAGTTTTATATAGTTTCATATAGTTTTGTTAGTTTTGTATAGTTTTATATAGTTTTATATAGGTTTATTAGTTTTATATAGTTTTATATAGTTTTATATAGTTTTAAACAGTTTTAAATAGTTTTATATAGTTTTATATAGTTTTATATAGTTTTGTTAGTTTTGTATAGTTTTATATAGTTTTGTATAGTTTTACATAGTTTTATATAGTTTTATATAGTTTTATATAGTTTTATATAGTTTTATATAGTTTTACATAGTTTTATATAGTTTTGTTAGTTTTATATAGTTTTATATAGTACTATATAGTATTATATAGTTTTATATAGTTTTATATAGTGTTACATAGTTTTATATGGTTTTGTTAGTTTTATATAGTTTTATAGCGTAGTATATAGTTTTATATAGTTTTATATAGTTTTATATAGTTTTGTTAGTTTTGTATAGTTTTATATAGTTTTATATAGTTTTATATAGTTTTGTTAGTTTTGTATAGTTTTATGTAGTTTTATATTGTTTTATATAGTTTTATATAGTTTCATATAGTTTTATATAGTTTTATAGAGTTTTATATATTTTTATAAAGTTTTATATAGTTTTATATAGTGTTATATAGTTTTATAGAGTTTAATAGAGTTTTATATAGTTTTATATATTTTTATATAGTGTTATATAGTTGTATATAGTTTTGTTAGTTTTATATAGTTTTATATAGTTTTATATAGTTTTATATAGTTTTATCTAGTTTTATATAGTGTTATATAGTTTTATATAGTTTTATATAGTTTTATATAGTTTTGTTAGTTTTATATAGTTTTATTTAGTTTTATATAGTTTTATATAGTTTTATATAGTGTTATACAGTTTTATAGAGTTTTATATAGTTTTGTATAGTTTTATATAGTTTTAAATAGTTTTATATAGTTTTATAGAGTTTTATATAGTTTTATATAGTTTTATTAGTTATATGCAGTTTTATATAGTTTTATTAGTTTTAAATCGTTTTATATAGTGTATATAGTTTTATATAGTTTTGTTAGTTTTAGATAGTTTTATATAGTTTTATATAGTTTTATATAGTTTTATATAGTTTTATATAGTTTTACATAGTTTTATATAGTTTTGTTAGTTTTATATAGTTTTATATAGTACTATATAGTTTTATATAGTTTTATATAGTTTTATATAGTGTTACATAGTTTTATATAGTTTTGTTAGTTTTGTATAGTTTTATATAGTTTATATAGTTTTATATAGTTTTATATAGTTTTATTAGTTTTATATCGTTTTATATAGTTTTATATAGTTTTA
The DNA here is from genome assembly GCF_051020985.1 of Nomia melanderi. Lineage (NCBI taxonomy): Eukaryota > Metazoa > Arthropoda > Insecta > Hymenoptera > Halictidae > Nomia > Nomia melanderi. Next base: position 5,969 of record NW_027475726.1, on the reverse strand, counting down.
TATAGTTTATATAGTTTTATATAGTTTTATATAGTTTTGTTAGTTTTATATAGTTTTATTTAGTTTTATATAGTTTTATATAGTTTTATATAGTGTTATACAGTTTTATAGAGTTTTATATAGTTTTATATAGTTTTATATAGTTTTAAATAGTTTTATATAGTTTTATAGAGTTTTATATAGTTTTATATAGTTTTATTAGTTATATACAGTTTTATATAGTTTTATTAGTTTTAAATCGTTTTATATAGTGGTATATAGTTTTATACAGTTTTGTTAGTTTTATTAGTTTTATATAGTTTTATATAGTTTTATATAGTTTTATATAGTTTTATAAAGTTTTATATAGTTTTATATAGTTTCATATAGTTTTATATAGTGTTATATAGTTTTATATAGTTTTATTAGTTTTTATCGTTTTATATAGTTGTATATAGTTTTATAGAGTTTTATATAGTTTCATATAGTTTTATACTGTTTTATATAGTTTTATATAGTTTCATATAGTTTTGTTAGTTTTGTATAGTTTTATATAGTTTTATATAGGTTTATTAGTTTTATATAGTTTTATATAGTTTTATATAGTTTTAAACAGTTTTAAATAGTTTTATCTAGTTTTATATAGTTTTATATAGTTTTGTTAGTTTTGTATAGTTTTATATAGTTTTGTATAGTTTCACATAGTTTTATATAGTTTTATATAGTTTTATATAGTTTTATATAGTTTTATATAGTTTTATATAGTTTTACATAGTTTTATATAGTTTTGTTAGTTTTATATAGTTTATATAGTACTATATAGTTTATATAGTTTTATATAGTTTTATATAGTGTTACATAGTTTTATATAGTTTTGTTAGTTTTATATAGTTTTATAGCGTAGTATATAGTTTTATATAGTTTTATATAGTTTTATATAGTTTTGTTAGTTTTGTATAGTTTTATATAGTTTTATATAGTTTTATATAGTTTTGTTAGTTTTGTATAGTTTTATATTGTTTTATATAGTTTTATATAGTTTATATAGTTTTGTTAGTTTTGTATATTTTTATGTAGTTTTATATAGTTTTATATTGTTTTACATAGTTTTATATAGTTTCATATAGTTTTATATAGTTTTATAGAGTTTTATATATTTTTATAAAGTTTTATATATTTTTATATAGTGTTATATAGTTTTATAGAGTTTTATAGAGTTTTATATAGTTTTATATAGTTTTATATAGTGTATATAGCTTTATAGAGTTTATAGAGTTTTATATAGTTTTATATAGTTTTATACAGTTTGTTAGTTTTATATAGTTTTATATAGTTTTATATAGTTTTATAGAGTTTTAGATAGTTTTATATAGTTTTATTAGTTATATACAGTTTTATATAGTTTTATTAGTTTTATATCGTTTTATATAGTGGTATATAGTTTTATATAGTTTTGTTAGTTTTGTATAGTTTTATATAGTTTTATATAGTTTTATATAGTTTTATATAGTTTTATATAGTTTTACATAGTTTTATATAGTTTTATATAGTTTTATATAGTTTTATATAGTTTTATATAGTTTCATATAGTTTTATATAGTTTTATATAGTTTTGTTAGTTTTACATTGTTTTATATAGATTTATATAGTTTTATATAGTTTTATATATTTTATCAGTCTTATATACTTTTATGAATTTAGAATAGTTTTATATAGGTTTATTAGTTTTATATAGTTTTATTTAGTTTTATATAGTTTTATATAGTTTTGTTAGTTTTATACAGTTTTATATAGTTTTATATAGTTTTATACAGTTTTATATAGTATTATATAGTTTTACATAGTTTTATTAGCTTTATATAGTTTTATATAGTTTTATATAATTTTACATTGTTTTATATAGTTTTGTTAGTTTTATATAGTTTTATATAGTTTTATAGAGTTTTATATAGTTTTATATAGTTTTATATAGTTTTATATAGTTTTCTATAGATTATTAGTTTTATATAGTTTTATATAGTTTTATATAGTTTGTTAGTTTTATATAGTTTTATATAGTGTTATATAGTTTTATATAGTTTTGTTAGTTTTTATCGTTTATATAGTTGTATATAGTTTTATATAGTTTTATATAGTTTCATATAGTTTTGTTAGTTTCGTATAGTTTTATATGGTTTTATATAGTTTTGTTAGTTTTGTTTAGTTCTATATAGTTTTATATAGTTTTGTTAGTTTTATATAGTTTTATATAGTTTTATATAGTTTTGTTAGTTTTGTATAGTTTTATATAGTTTTATATAGGTTTATTAGTTTTATATAGTTTTATATAGTTTTATATAGTTTTAAACAGTATTAAATAGTTTTGAAATAGTTTTATATAGTTTTATATAGTTTTATATAGTTTTATATAGTTTTGTTAGTTTTGTATAGTTTTATATAGTTTTGTATAGTTTTACATAGTTTTATATAGTTTTATATAGTTTTATATAGTTTTATATAGTTTTATATAGTTTTACATAGATTTATATAGTATTGTTAGTTTTATATAGTGTTACATAGTTTTATATAGTTTTGTTAGTTTTGTATAGTTTTATATAGTTTTATATAGTTTTATATAGTTTTATATAGTTTTGTTAGTTTTGTATAGTTTTATATTGTTTTATATAGTTTTATATAGTTTTATATAGTTTTGTTAGTTTTGTATATTTTTATGTAGTTTTATATAGTTTTATATTGTTTTATATAGTTTTATATAGTTTCATATAGTTTTATATAGTTTTATAGAGTTTTATATATTTTTATAAAGTTTTATATAGTTTTATATAGTGTTATATAGTTTTATAGAGTTTTATAGAGTTTTATATAGTTTTATATAGTTTTATATAGTGTTATATAGCTTTATAGAGTTTTATAGAGTTTATATAGTTTTATATAGTTTTATACAGTTTGTTAGTTTTATATAGTTTTATATAGTTTTATATAGTTTTATAGAGTTTTAGATAGTTTTATATAGTTTTATTAGTTATATACAGTTTTATATAGTTTTATTAGTTTTATATCGTTTTATATAGTGGTATATAGTTTTATATAGTTTTGTTAGTTTTGTATAGTTTTATATAGTTTTATATAGTTTTATATAGTTTTATATAGTTTTATTAGTTATATACAGTTTTATATAGTTTTATTAGTTTTATATCGTTTTATATAGTTTTATATAGTTTTATATAGTTTTATATAGTTTTATATAGTTTTATATAGTTTTGTTTAGTTTTATATAGTTTTATTTAGTTTTATATAGTTTTATATAGTTTTATATAGTGTTATACAGTTTTATAGAGTTTTATATAGTTTTATATAGTTTTATATAGTTTTAAATAGTTTTATATAGTTTTATAGAGTTTTATATAGTTTTATATAGTTTTATTAGTTATATACAGTTTTATATAGTTTTATTAGTTTAAATCGTTTATATAGTGGTATATAGTTTTATACAGTTTTGTTAGTTTTATATAGTTTTATATAGTTTTATATAGTTTTATAGAGTTTTAGATAGTTTTATATAGTTTTATTAGTTATATACAGTTTTATATAGTTTTATTAGTTTTATATCGTTTTATATAGTGGTATATAGTTTTATATAGTTTTGTTAGTTTTGTATAGTTTTATATAGTTTTATATAGTTTTATATAGTTTTATATAGTTTTATATAGTTTTACATAGTTTTATATAGTTTTATATAGTTTTATATAGTTTTATATAGTTTTATATAGTTTCATATAGTTTTATATAGTTTTATATAGTTTTGTTAGTTTTACATTGTTTTATATAGATTTATATAGTTTTATATAGTTTTATATATTTTTATCAGTCTTATATACTTTTATAGAATTTAGAATAGTTTTATATAGGTTTATTAGTTTTATATAGTTTTATTTAGTTTTATATAGTTTTATATAGTTTTGTTAGTTTTATACAGTTTTATATAGTTTTATATAGTTTTATACAGTTTTATATAGTATTATATAGTTTTACATAGTTTTATTAGCTTTATATAGTTTTATATAGTTTTATATAATTTTACATTGTTTTATATAGTTTTGTTAGTTTTATATAGTTTTTATATAGTTTTATAGAGTTTTATATAGTTTTATATAGTTTTTATATAGTTTTATATAGTTTTCTATAGATTTATTAGTTTTATATAGTTTTATATAGTTTTATATAGTTTTGTTAGTTTTATATAGTTTTATATAGTGTTATATAGTTTTATATAGTTTTGTTAGTTTTTTATCGTTTTATATAGTTGTATATAGTTTTTATATAGTTTTATATAGTTTCATATAGTTTTGTTAGTTTCGTATAGTTTTATATGGTTTTATATAGTTTTGTTAGTTTTGTATAGTTCTATATAGTTTTATATAGTTTTGTTAGTTTTATATAGTTTTATATAGTTTTATATAGTTTTGTTAGTTTTGTATAGTTTTATATAGTTTTATATAGGTTTATTAGTTTTATATAGTTTTATATAGTTTTATATAGTTTTAAACAGTATTAAATAGTTTGAAATAGTTTTATATAGTTTTATATAGTTTTATATAGTTTTATATAGTTTTGTTAGTTTTGTATAGTTTTATATAGTTTTGTATAGTTTTACATAGTTTTATATAGTTTTATATAGTTTTATATAGTTTTATATAGTTTTATATAGTTTTACATAGATTTATATAGTATTGTTAGTTTTATATAGTGTTACATAGTTTTATATAGTTTTGTTAGTTTTGTATAGTTTTATATAGTTTTATATAGTTTTATATAGTTTTATATAGTTTTGTTTAGTTTTGTATAGTTTTATATTGTTTTATATAGTTTTATATAGTTTTATATAGTTTTGTTAGTTTTGTATATTTTTATGTAGTTTTATATAGTTTTATATTGTTTTATATAGTTTTATATAGTTTCATATAGTTTTATATAGTTTTATAGAGTTTTATATATTTTTATAAAGTTTTATATAGTTTTATATAGTGTTATATAGTTTTATAGAGTTTATAGAGTTTTATATAGTTTTATATAGTTTTATATAGTGTTATATAGCTTTATAGAGTTTTATAGAGTTTTATATAGTTTTATATAGTTTTATACAGTTTTGTTAGTTTTATATAGTTTTATATAGTTTTATATAGTTTTATAGAGTTTTAGATAGTTTTATATAGTTTTATTAGTTATATACAGTTTTATATAGTTTTATTAGTTTATATCGTTTTATATAGTGGTATATAGTTTTATATAGTTTTGTTAGTTTTGTATAGTTTTATATAGTTTTATATAGTTTTATATAGTTTTATATAGTTTTATATAGTTTTACATAGTTTTATATAGTTTTATATAGTTTTATATAGTTTTATATAGTTTTATATAGTTTCATATAGTTTTATATAGTTTTATATAGTTTTGTTAGTTTTACATTGTTTTATATAGATTTATATAGTTTTATATAGTTTTATATATTTTTATCAGTCTTATATACTTTTATAGAATTTAGAATAGTTTTATATAGGTTTATTAGTTTTATATAGTTTTATTTAGTTTTATATAGTTTTATATAGTTTTGTTAGTTTTATACAGTTTTATATAGTTTTATATAGTTTTATACAGTTTTATATAGTATTATATAGTTTTACATAGTTTTATTAGCTTTATATAGTTTTATATAGTTTTATATAATTTACATTGTTTTATATAGTTTTGTTAGTTTTATATAGTTTTATATAGTTTTATAGAGTTTATATAGTTTTATATAGTTTTATATAGTTTTATATAGTTTTCTATAGATTTATTAGTTTTATATAGTTTTATATAGTTTTATATAGTTTTGTTAGTTTTATATAGTTTTATATAGTGTTATATAGTTTATATAGTTTTGTTAGTTTTTTATCGTTTTATATAGTTGTATATAGTTTTATATAGTTTTATATAGTTTCATATAGTTT
>NW_027475725.1:25000-27500 GCF_051020985.1 Nomia melanderi | reverse complement strand
AAACACTTATTAAAAAAGTTGGTGTCGACCGTGGGACTTAGAAAAATTTCGGGAAGTCCGATTCGCCTGCTGGAATTACCGCACGGGCTGGACACCTCGCTCCGCCGAATCGGTATTTTCCATTTTTCTTGAAAAATAAATTTTTGTAATTTTTTTTAACGTTGAAAACGTTAATAAACATCATGTTTACGCATGGATTAAACATTGAAATAATTTTAAAACGCTTATTAAAAAAGTTGGTGTCGACCGTGGGACTTAGAAAAATTTCGGGAAGTCCGATTCGCCTGCTGGAATTACCGCACGGGCAGGACACCTCGCTCCGACGAATCGGTTTTTTCCATTTTTTCCGAAAAATAAATTTTTGTAATTTTTTTTAATGTTAAAAACGTTAATAAACTTCATGTTTACGCATGGATTAAACATTGAAATAATTTTAAAACACTTATTAAAAAAGTTGGTGTCGACCGTGGGACTTAGAAAAATTTCGGGAAGTCCGATTCGCCTGCTGGAATTACCGCACGGGCTGGACACCTCGCTCCGCCGAATCGGTTTTTTCCTTTTTTTCCGAAAAATAAATTTTTGTAATTTTTTTTAATGTTAAAAACGTTAATAAACTTCATGTTTACGCATGGATTAAACATTGAAATAATTTTAAAACGCTTATTAAAAAAGTTGGTGTCGACCGTGGGACTTAGAAAAATTTCGGGAAGTCCGATTCGCCTGCTGGAATTACCGCACGGGCAGGACACCTCGCTCCGACGAATCGGTTTTTTCCATTTTTTCCGAAAAATAAATTTTTGTAATTTTTTTTAATGTTAAAAACGTTAATAAACTTCATGTTTACGCATGGATTAAACATTGAAATAATTTTAAAACACTTATTAAAAAAGTTGGTGTCGACCGTGGGACTTAGAAAAATTTCGGGAAGTCCGATTCGCCTGCTGGAATTACCGCACGGGCTGGACACCTCGCTCCGCCGAATCGGTTTTTTCCTTTTTTTCCGAAAAATAAATTTTTGTAATTTTTTTTAATGTTAAAAACGTTAATAAACTTCATGTTTACGCATGGATTAAACATTGAAATAATTTTAAAACGCTTATTAAAAAAGTTGGTGTCGACCGTGGGACTTAGAAAAATTTCGGGAAGTCCGATTCGCCTGCTGGAATTACCGCACGGGCAGGACACCTCGCTCCGACGAATCGGTTTTTTCCATTTTTTCCGAAAAATAAATTTTTGTAATTTTTTTTAATGTTAAAAACGTTAATAAACTTCATGTTTACGCATGGATTAAACATTGAAATAATTTTAAAACGCTTATTAAAAAAGTTGGTGTCGACCGTGGGACTTAGAAAAATTTCGGGAAGTCCGATTCGCCTGCTGGAATTACCGCACGGGCTGGACACCTCGCTCCGCCGAATCGGTTTTTTCCTTTTTTTCCGAAAAATAAATTTTTGTAATTTTTTTAATGTTAAAAACGTTAATAAACTTCATGTTTACGCATGGATTAAACATTGAAATAATTTTAAAACGCTTATTAAAAAAGTTGGTGTCGACCGTGGGACTTAGAAAAATTTCGGGAAGTCCGATTCGCCTGCTGGAATTACCGCACGGGCAGGACACCTCGCTCCGACGAATCGGTTTTTTCCATTTTTTTTGAAAAATAAATTTTTGTAATTTTTTTTAATGTTAAAAACGTTAATAAACTTCATGTTTACGCATGGATTAAACATTGAAATAATTTTAAAACGCTTATTAAAAAAGTTTACTCTTGACCGTGGGGACTTAGAAAAATTCCGGCTTGCACGGATTCGACCACTCTGTTTTTCGGAGTTTCTGAGAAAAATAAATTTTTGTAATTTTTTTCATTATGATTTCTGAGTTCTCCCAGTAGTTTAATGTAAGGATTAAGCATTTAAAAATTTTTAAATCGAATATTAAAAAAGTTTACTCTTGCAATTTTTGGAAAAAAAAAATTCTAAAAAATTTTTCTTTCGGTGGAAACTAACGTTTAATATGTACAATAACGATTTATCGAATAAAAATCGTATGTTAATATATGTTCGAATCGACCATAGTTTCAGCGGCTAAGTACCAGCAGCCCGGCCGGTTGGTCTGTACGCGCGGCAGTTTACCACCATAAGCGCCCGTGCTGAGCGGCCGGCGCCGCGGTCGTCGCGGCCGCCCGTTTGGTTACTATAAGAGAGCACGTCGGTTCGAGCGGACCGGTCGGCGCAGCGGCGGGCGAGCGGCTATTCTACGATCTCGGTCGAGAAGCAGTCGTTCAGCTCCTCGAGGTCCATTCCTCGACTGTTCTGTACCGCGTTCCGTTGCGAATTTTTCTCTACACAGCATGACCACGGGTCGGTGTCTCAGACCGAATGGCCCTTATGTGGTAAGCCCAGAATGTTGGGTTGGATACAACGTATATTCGTTATACTTGTACGACTCTCACATCAACTCTCAGAAACCCAAAAGGGGTTTTCTATCCGAGCGAAAATAT
>NW_027475725.1:15000-20000 GCF_051020985.1 Nomia melanderi | reverse complement strand
GGCGATGATGCGTTCTATAATAGAAATACCCGTCGTAGCGTTTCTTCCGAGTCAACCCGCTCACGAAACTCTCTCTCTCGTCGTGGAATCCCCGCGTCGGAGAGTAAAACGCCGAAGGCTTACTATGAAACTTACGTCTCTCGACGATGGGACGATCCACGCGAAGAGTTGTTACGTGCACGCGTATGGTGCGATTGCGTCGATTCGCTTTTCTGTACGGGGAGTAATAGAACGTTGAGTTGACTTATCGGGTCTTCGTTGGAATTACCGTCGCTGGCATTGTAAACTCCAGATGACCTTGTGATTCCTTCGTCGGGCACTGGTAAAGGGTGGCGATGATGCGTTCTATAATAGAAATACCCGTCGTAGCGTTTCTTCCGAGTCAACCCGCTCACGAAACTCTCTCTCGTCGTGGAATCCCCGCGTCGGAGAGTAAAACGCGAATTCATACTATGAAAACTTACGTCTCTCGACGATGGGACGATCCACGCGAAGAGTTGTTTACGTGCACGCGTATGGTGCGATTGCGTCGATTCGCTTTTCTGTACGGGGAGAAATAGAACGTTGAGTTGACTTATCGGGTCTTCGTTGGAATTACCGTCGCTGGCATTGTAAACTCCAGATGACCTTGTGATTCCTTCGTCGGGCACTGGTAAAGGGTGGCGATGATGCGTTCTATAATAGAAATACCCGTCGTAGCGTTTCTTCCGAGTCAACCCGCTCACGAAACTCTCTCTCGTCGTGGAATCCCCGCGTCGGAGAGTAAAACGCGAATTCATACTATGAAAACTTACGTCTCTCGACGATGGGACGATCCACGCGAAGAGTTGTTTACGTGCACGCGTATGGTGCGATTGCGTCGATTCGCTTTTCTGTACGGGGAGAAATAGAACGTTGAGTTGACTTATCGGGTCTTCGTTGGAATTACCGTCGCTGGCATTGTAAACTCCAGATGACCTTGTGATTCCTTCGTCGGGCACTGGTAAAGGGTGGCGATGATGCGTTCTATAATAGAAATACCCGTCGTAGCGTTTCTTCCGAGTCAACCCGCTCACGAAACTCTCTCTCGTCGTGGAATCCCCGCGTCGGAGGGTAAAACGCGATATATAATAGTATATGCCAGTGGTTCGCGCGCGTCGTCTCTGAGATACGCGGTCGACAGAGTTCCGAAAACACGTGATGTGCCACGATTTCCGTGCGTCTTACATCTTTCGACGATGGGACGATCCACGCGAAGAGAACGTTCGTGCTTGCGTGAGGTGCAACAGCGTCGATTCGCTTTTCTGTACGGGGAGAAATAGAACGTTGAGTTGACTTATCGGGTCTTCGTTGGAATTACCGTCGCTGGCATTGTAAACTCCAGATGACCTTGTGATTCCTTCGTCGGGCACTGGTAAAGGGTGGCGATGATTCGTTCTATAATAGTAATACCCGTCGTAGCGTTTCGACCGATGTCACCCGCCACGAATGTCTCTCTCGACGTGGAAACCCCGCGCCGAAGAGTAAACGCGAAGGCTTACCATACGAAAGAAAACGGTATTATACGCCTGTGGTATGTGCGTCTCGGCTCTGTGATACGCGATCGGCAGAGTTACAAAAAAACGTTGATGGGCCACGATTTCCGTGCGTCTTACATCTTTCGACGATGGGACGATCCACGCGAAGAGTAGTTACGTGCTCGCGCGAGGTGCGATAGCGTCGATTCGCTTTTCTGTACGGGGAGAAATAGAACGATGAGTTGACTTATCGGGTCTTCGTTGGAATTACCGTCGCTGGCATTGTAAACTCCAGATGACCTTGTGATTCCTTCGTCGGGCACTGGTAAAGGGTGGCGATGATTCGTTCTATAATAGAAATACCCGTCGTAGCGATTCGGCCGAGACACCCGCCACGAAACTCTCTCTCGTCGTGGAATCCCCATGTCGGAGAGTAAAACGCGAAGGCTAACTATATAAGAAACATATAGTATTATTTATGCCTGTGGTTCTCCGTTTGTCCTACTCTCAGATACGCGACTCGGAGAGTTACGAATAATCGTGATGGACCACGATTTCTGTACGTCTTACATCTTTCGACGATGGGACGATCCACGCGAAGAGATCATTCCTGCTTGCGTGAGGTGCGATAGCGCCGATTCGCTTTTCTGTACGGGGAGAAATAGAACGATGAGTTGACTTATCGGGTCTTCGTTGGAATTACCGTCGCTGGCATTGTAAACTCCAGATGACCTTGTGATTCCTTCGTCGGGCACTGGTAAAGGGTGGCGATGATTCGTTCTATAATAGAAATACCCGTCGTAGCGATTCGGCCGTGTCACCCGCCACGAAAATCTCTCTCGTCGTGGAATCCCCGCGTCGTAGAGTAAACGCGAAGGCTTGCTATAGAAGACTATAGTTTATACGCCTGTGGTTCACCGGTTGCCTGCTCTCCGGGGTACGCGATCGCGCAGGAGTTACGGAAGAACTTGATGGGCCACGATCTCCAAGCGGCTATATCTTTCGACGATGGGACGATTCACGCGAAGAGAACGTTCGTGCATGCGTGAGGTGCGATAGCGTTGATTCGCTTGTCTGTACGGGGAGAAATAGAACGATGAGTTGACTTATCGGGTCTTCGTTGGAATTACCGTCGCTGGCATTGTAAACTCCAGATGACCTTGTGATTCCTTCGTCGGGCACTGGTAAAGGGTGGCGATGATTCGTTCTATAATAGAAATACCCGTCGTAGCGTTTCGACCGATGTCACCCGCCACGAAATTCTCTCTCGTCGTGGAATCCCCGCGTCGGAGAGTAACCGCCGAAGGCTTGCTATAGAAGACTATAGTTTATACGCCTGTGGTTCACCGGTTGCCGGCTCTCCGGGGCACGCGATCGCGCGAAGGTTACGGAGGGACGTGAAGCGCCCGAGCAATGAAACGTCCGCAGGAGGAAACGAGCAACCGCCGAACATTGTTTCGCGACGTTTCCATAATGTATTGTCGTTTCGCTCGCATCCCGCTTCTTTCCCCTAGTTTCCTCGACGCGTAGTTTCGCAGCCTTAGTGGACGAATCATTCTCGATTCGAGGAAAGATATGCAGTGGGGCGTGCAATGAGCCCGCCAGAGACCACGATCTCCAATGCGTCTTTACATCTTTCGACGATGGGATGATCCACGCGAAGAGAACGTTCGTGCTTGCGCGAGGTGCGTTAGCGTCGATTCGCTTTTCTGTACGGGGAGAAATAGAACGATGAGTTGACTTATCGGGTCTTCGTTGGAATTACCGTCGCTGGCATTGTAAACTCCAGATGACCTTGTGATTCCTTCGTCGGGCACTGGTAAAGGGTGGCGATGATTCGTTCTATAATAGAAATACCCGTCGTAGCGATTCGGCCGAGTCACCCGCCACGAAACTGTCTCTCTTTCGTCGTGGAAACCCCGCGTCGGAGAGTAAAACGCGCGAAGGCTGTGACTGTAACATATATATATACAGTATACAATGCCTGTGGTTTTTGCGCGTGTCGGCTCTTCGGTATACGCGATCGGCCAGAGTTACGGAGGGACGGTGAAGCGCACGAGAAATTGAAACGGCCGCACGATTGGAACCGAGCAACCGTCGAACATTGTTTCGCGACGTTTCCATAATGCGTTTTCGTTTCGCTCGCATACCGCTTCTTTTCCCCTAGTCTCTGAGACGCGTTTTCGAGCCGTTCTTCTACTATCGATTCTCGTAGAGAGAAGGGACCGGGTAGTCTGGAAGTGGAACCCGCATCTTGCGTGTACCGTACACGGAATTGAGAGGACCGGCCGTGAAGCTCGTTTTAAAGCCGTGCGTCTGACACCCAACTCTTGCGCGCCAATTTCGCGGCAAGAGATAATATGGGACGAATGACCGGCAAAGAGCCAGCTGTGAAGTCTGTTTTTTTAATCGAATCCGTGGACGTGTGTATGCCGTAGCGTCGCTCGTCGTGTTCGTTCATGGTCGTTCCGAGAGAAAGAACGAAAGCGGTAACGAAGGGACCGGCCGTGAAGCTCGTTTTAAAGCCGCGCGTCTGACACCCAACTCTTGCGCGCCAATTTCGCGGCAAGAGATAACATGGGACGAATGACCGGCAAAGAGCCAGCTGTGAAGTCTTTTTTCATTATTTGCTTTCAATCGATCGATCGGTACGATTCGTGCAACGTTTCGCGCGATGCGACGCGAAAACATGCGCGCAACAATAGATGCGTCTGATCGGAAGAACGCGAGGGTCGACTGCACGCGATGGATTCAGTATCGGGTAGGATACAAAATATATCCCCGTCGTTTCCACGCGTGCGAGTCTTCTGCGTCTTTCGCGGGTTTTTGAATGCACTATACGCCCGGAACGTCGAGAAATATATACATATTACTTGAACGTTTTTCGTCTCGAAAGGCTTCGGTGTCGTCTCCAAGGCGACGCCTGAATCTCCTTCGCGCGCTGGTCGGAGATTCAGGTATCAACTTTTATCTTCTCTTTGAAAGAAGAGAGATATTAGGTCGAACAAATGAGAATAAAATTATATATGTGAAATATAAAATTTATACGATTACCCTGAACGGTGGATCACTTGGCTCGTGGGTCGATGAAGAACGCAGCTAATTGCGCGTCAACGTGTGAACTGCAGGACACATGAACATCGACATTTCGAACGCACATTGCGGTCCACGGATACAATTCCTGGACCACGCCTGGCTGAGGGTCGTTTACGTACCATACACTGCTTGCGTAGCTCTGTCAAATCCCCGCCGTCGTTCACCTCTTCGGATCGAACGTTTTTTTACCGAAGGGCGCAAAGAACGTTTCTGAGTCGGGTTAAGAGAAGGATGCTACGTACGAGCGAACGATGGGTGTCTCGTCGGCGTTTGTCGCGGACACGCGAAAATTCTGTGAATTTCACGGACAGTGTACGTTCTAGTTGTTGCAAAACGATCGGAATCGTTTGTATGGACTCGCGTGAGTGTTCGCGGCGTCGTGCGTCGTTCAATTACGACCGCCCGCGG
>NW_027475725.1:5000-7500 GCF_051020985.1 Nomia melanderi | reverse complement strand
TTGACCGTTCGGACTTAGAAAAATTTCGAGTACCTCGGATCGCCGGCTGGAATTACCGCACGGCCTGGACAGCTCGCATCGACCGATACATTTTTTCCATTTTCAGTGAAAAAAAAATTTTTGTCAATTTTCTCAACGTTAAAAACGTTAATAAACTGCGTTTTTATGCGTGGATTAAACATTAAAAAAATTTTGAAATATGTGATGAAAAAGTTTACTCTTGACCGTTCGGACTTAGAAAAATTTCGAGTACCTCGGATCGCCTGCTGGAATTACCGCACGGCCTGGACAGCCCGCATCGACCGATACATTTTTTCCATTTTCAGTGAAAAAAAAATTTTTGTCAATTTTCTCAACGTTAAAAACGTTAATAAACTGCGTTTTTATGCGTGGATTAAACATTAAAAAAATTTTGAAATATGTGATGAAAAAGTTTACTCTTGACCGTCGGGACTTAGAAAAATTTCGAGTACCCCGGATCGCCTGCTGGAATTACCGCACGGCCTGGATAGCCCGCATCGACCGATACATTTTTTCCATTTTCAGTGAAAAAAAAATTTTTGTCAATTTTCTCAACGTTAAAAACTGCGATAAACTGCGTTTTTATGCGTAGATTAAACATTGAAAAAATTTTGAAATATGCGATGAAAAAGTTTACTCTTGACCGTCGGGACTTAGAAAAATTTCGAGTACCCCGGATCGCCTGCTGGCATTACCGCACGGGCTGGACACCTCGCTCCGACGAATCGGTTTTTTCCATTTTTTTTGAAAAATAAATTTTTGTAATTTTTTTTAATGTCAAAAACGTTAATAAACGTCATGTTTACGCATGGATTAAACATTGAAATAATTTTAAAACACTTATTAAAAAAGTTGGTGTCGACCGTGGGACTTAGAAAAATTTCGGGAAGTCCGATTCGCCTGCTGGAATTACCGCACGGGCAGGACACCTCGCTCCGACGAATCGGTTTTTTCCATTTTTTTTGAAAAATAAATTTTTGTAATTTTTTTTAACGTTGAAAACGTTAATAAACATCATGTTTACGCATGGATTAAACATTGAAATAATTTTAAAACGCTTATTAAAAAAGTTGGTGTCGACCGTGGGACTTAGAAAAATTTCGGGAAGTCCGATTCGCCTGCTGGAATTACCGCACGGGCTGGACACCTCGCTCCGACGAATCGGTTTTTTCCATTTTTTTTGAAAAATAAATTTTTGTAATTTTTTTTAATGTCAAAAACGTTAATAAACGTCATGTTTACGCATGGATTAAACATTGAAATAATTTTAAAACACTTATTAAAAAAGTTGGTGTCGACCGTGGGACTTAGAAAAATTTCGGGAAGTCCGATTCGCCTGCTGGAATTACCGCACGGGCTGGACACCTCGCTCCGCCGAATCGGTATTTTCCATTTTTCTTGAAAAATAAATTTTTGTAATTTTTTTTAACGTTGAAAACGTTAATAAACATCATGTTTACGCATGGATTAAACATTGAAATAATTTTAAAACGCTTATTAAAAAAGTTGGTGTCGACCGTGGGACTTAGAAAAATTTCGGGAAGTCCGATTCGCCTGCTGGAATTACCGCACGGGCAGGACACCTCGCTCCGACGAATCGGTTTTTTCCATTTTTTCCGAAAAATAAATTTTTGTAATTTTTTTTAATGTTAAAAACGTTAATAAACTTCATGTTTACGCATGGATTAAACATTGAAATAATTTTAAAACACTTATTAAAAAAGTTGGTGTCGACCGTGGGACTTAGAAAAATTTCGGGAAGTCCGATTCGCCTGCTGGAATTACCGCACGGGCTGGACACCTCGCTCCGCCGAATCGGTTTTTTCCTTTTTTTCCGAAAAATAAATTTTTGTAATTTTTTTTAATGTTAAAAACGTTAATAAACTTCATGTTTACGCATGGATTAAACATTGAAATAATTTTAAAACGCTTATTAAAAAAGTTGGTGTCGACCGTGGGACTTAGAAAAATTTCGGGAAGTCCGATTCGCCTGCTGGAATTACCGCACGGGCAGGACACCTCGCTCCGACGAATCGGTTTTTTCCATTTTTTCCGAAAAATAAATTTTTGTAATTTTTTTTAATGTTAAAAACGTTAATAAACTTCATGTTTACGCATGGATTAAACATTGAAATAATTTTAAAACACTTATTAAAAAAGTTGGTGTCGACCGTGGGACTTAGAAAAATTTCGGGAAGTCCGATTCGCCTGCTGGAATTACCGCACGGGCTGGACACCTCGCTCCGCCGAATCGGTTTTTTCCTTTTTTTCCGAAAAATAAATTTTTGTAATTTTTTTTAATGTTAAAAACGTTAATAAACTTCATGTTTACGCATGGATTAAACATTGAAATAATTTTAAAACGCTTATTAAAAAAGTTGGTGTCGACCGTGGGACTTAGAAAAATTTCGGGAAGTCCGATTCGCCTGCTGGAATTACCGCACGGGCAGGACACCTCGCTCCGACGAATCGGTTTTTT
>NW_027475724.1:0-33679 GCF_051020985.1 Nomia melanderi | reverse complement strand
TTTTATATAGTTTTATATAGTTTTAAATTGATTTATATAGTTTTATATAGTTTTTTATAGTTTTATATATTTTATATAGTTGTATATAGTTATAGTTTTATATAGATTTAAATAGTTTTATATAGTTATACAGAGTTTTATATAGGTTTCTTAGTTTTATATATTTTTATATAGTTTTATGTAATTCTATATAGTGTTATATAGCTTTATATAGTTTTATTAGTTTTGTTAGTTTTATATAGTTTTGTTAGTTTTATATAGTTTTGTTAGTTTTATATAGTTTTATATAGTTTTATACAGTTTTATATAGTTTTATTAGTTTTATATAGTTTTATATAGTTTTATATAGTTTTATACAGTTTTATATAGATATATTAGTTTTATATAGTGTTATATATTTTATATAGTTTTATACAGTTTCAGACAGTTTTATATAGTTTTATATAGTTTTATATAGTATTATACAGTTGTATATAGTTGTGTTAGTTTTATATAACTTAATATAATTTTATATAGTTTTAAATAGTTTTATATAGTTTTATACAGTTCTATATAGTTTTATATAGTTCTACATAGTTTTATATAGCTTTGTATCGTTTTATATAGTTTTATATAGTTTTATTCGTTTTATATAGTTTTGTTAGTTTTATATAGTTTTATATAATTTTGTATAGTTTTTTATAGTTTTGTTAGTTTTATATAGTTTTATATAGTTATATATGTTTTATATTGTTTTATATAGTTTTATATAGTTTAATATAGTTTTATTAGTTTTATATAGTTTTATATAGTTTTATATAGTTTTATATAGTTTTATGGAGTTTTATATAGTTTTATATAATTTTGTTAGTTTTATATAGTTTTATATAGTTTTATATAGTTTTATTAGCTTTATATCGTTTTATATCGTTTTATATCGTTTTATATAGTTTTATATAGTTTTATATAGTTTTGTTAGTTTTATATAGTTTTCTATAATTTTATAAAGTTTTAAATATTTTTATATAGTTTTATAGAGTTTGATACAGTTTTATATGGTTTTATATAGATTTATTAATTTTATTAGTTATATTATAGCTTTATTTAGTTTTATATAGTATTATACAGTTTTATATAGTTTTATATAGTTCTACATAATTTTATATAGCTTTATATAGTTTTATATAGTTTTATATAGTTTTATCGAGTTTTAAACAGTTTTGTATAGTTTTATAGACTTTTATATAGTTTTATATAGTTTTATATTGTTTTATATAGTTTTATATAGTTTTATATAGTTCTATAGAGTTTTATATAGGTTTATATAGTTTTGTTAGTTTTATATAATTTTATATAGTTTTATATAGTTTTATATAGTTTTATATAGTTTATATAGTTATATACAGTTTCAGGCAGTTTTATATAGTTTTATATAGTACTATATAGTTTTATATAGTTTTATTCGTTTTATATAGTTTTGTTAGTTTTATATAGTTTTATATAGTTTTATATAGTTTTATATAGTTCTATAGACTTTTATATAGGTTTATATAGTTTTATATAGTTTCATATAGTTCTATAGACTTTTATATAGTTTTATATAGTTTTATATAGGTCTATGGAGTTTTATATAGGTTTATATAGTTTTACATAGTTTTATATAGTTTTGTATAGTTTTATATAGTTTTATAGAGTTTTATATAGTTTTATATAGTTTTATATAGTTTTATATAGTTTTATATAGTTTTATACAGTTGTATATAGTTCTATAGACTTTTATATAGGTTTATATAGTTTTATATAGTTTTATATAGTTTTATATAGTTCTATAGAGTTTTGTATAGGTTTATATAGTTTTATATAGTTTTATATAGTTTTATATAGTTTTATAGAGTTTTATATAGTTTTATATAGTTTTATATAGTTTTATATAGTTTTATATAGTTTTATATAGTTTTATATAGTTTTATATAGTTTTATATAGTTCTACCGAGTTTTATATAGGTTTATGTAGTTTTGTTAGTCTTATATAGTTTTATATTGTTTATATAGTTTTATATAGTTTTATACAGTTTCAGACAGTTTTATATAGCATTATATAGTTTTATATAGTTTTTAATAGTTTATATAGTTTTATACAGTTTCAGACAGTTTTATATAGTTTTATACAGTTTCACACAGTTTTATATAGTTTTATTAGTTTTGTATAGTTTTATATAGTTTTATATAGTTTTATATAGTTTTATTAGTTTTATATAGTTTTATAGAGTTTTATATAGTTTTATATAGTTTTATATAGTTCTATACAGTTTTATATAATTTTATATAGTTAATATAGTTTTATACAGTTTTATATAGTTTTATGTAGTTCTACATAGTTTTATATAGTTTTATATAGGTTTATATAGTTTTATATAGTTTTATATAGTTTTATATAGTCCTATAGACTTTTATATAGGTCTATATAGTTTTATATAGTTTTATATAGTTTTATATAGTTCAATAGAGTTTTATATAGGTTTATATAGTTTTGTTAGTCTTATATAGTTTTATATTGTTTTATATAGGTCTATATAGTTTTATATAGTTTTATATAGTTCTATAGACTTTTATATAGGTTTATATAGTTTTATATAGTTTTATATAGTTTCATATAGTTCTATACAGTTTTATATACTTTTATATAGTTTTATATAGTTTTATATAGTTTTATATAGTTTTATATAGTTTTATACTGTTTTATACAGTTTTATATAGTTTTATATAGTTTTATACAGTTTTCTATAGTTTTATTAGTTATATATAGTTTTATATAGTTTTATAAAGTTTTATATAGTTTTATCTAGTTTTATATAGTTTTATACAGTTTTATATAGATATATTAGTTTTATATTTTTTTATATAGTTTATATAGTTTTATACAGTTTCAGACAGTTTTATATAGTTTTATATAGTTTTATATAGTATTATACAGTTTTAAATATTTTTATATAGTTTTATATAGTTTTATATAGTTCTATACAGTTTTATATAGGTTTATATAGTTTTGTTAGTTTTATATAGTTTTATATAGTTTTATATAGTTTTATATAGTTTTATAGAGTTGTATATAGTTCTATAGACTTTTATATAGGTTTATATAGTTTTCTATAGTTTTATATAGATTTAAATAGTTTTATATAGTTTTATAGAGTTTTATATAGTTTTATATAGTTTTGTTAGTTTTATATAGTTTTATATAATTTTGTATAGTTTTTTATAGTTTTGTTAGTTTTATATAGTTTTATATAGTTATATATGTTTTATATTGTTTTATATAGTTTAATATAGTTTAATATAGTTTTATTAGTTTTATATAGTTTTATATAGTTTTATATAGTTTTATATAGTTTTATGGAGTTTTATATAGTTTTATATAATTTTGTTAGTTTTATATAGTCATATAGTTTTATATAGTTTTATAGAGTTTTATATAGTTTTATATAGTACTATATAGTTTTATATAGTTTTATTCGTTTTATATAGTTTTGTTAGTTTTATATAGTTTTATATAGTTTTATATAGTTTTATATAGTTCTATAGACTTTTATATAGGTTTATATAGTTTTATATAGTTTCATATAGTTCTATAGACTTTTATATAGGTTTATATAGTTTTATATAGTTTTATATAGTTTTATATAGTTCTATAGAGTTTTATATAGGTTTAAATAGTTTTGTTAATTTATCTAGTTACATATAGTTTTATATAGTTTTATATAGTTTTATATAGTTTTATATAGTTTTATATAGTTTTATATAGTTTTATATAGTTTTATATAGTTCTACCGAGTTTTATATAGGTTTATGTAGTTTTGTTAGCCTTATATAGTTTTATATTGTTTATATAGTTTTATATAGTTTTATACAGTTTCAGACAGTTTTATATAGCATTATATAGTTTTATATAGTTTTTAATAGTTTATATAGTTTTATACAGTTTCAGACAGTTTTATATAGTTTTATACAGTTTCACACAGTTTTATATAGTTTTATTAGTTTTGTATAGTTTTATATAGTTTTATTAGTTATATATAGTTTTATATAGTTTTATAAAGTTTTATATAGTTTTATCTAGTTTTATATAGTTTTATACAGTTTTATATAGATATATTAGTTTTATATTTTTTTATATAGTTTATATAGTTTTATACAGTTTCAGACAGTTTTATATAGTTTTATATAGTTTTATATAGTATTATACAGTTTTATATATTTTTATATAGTTTTATATAGTTTTATATAGTTCTATACAGTTTTATATAGGTTTATATAGTTTTGTTAGTTTTATATAGTTTTATATAGTTTTATATAGTTTTATATAGTTTTATATAGTTTTATAGAGTTGTATATAGTTCTATAGACTTTTATATAGGTTTATATAGTTTTCTATAGTTTTATATAGATTTAAATAGTTTTATATAGTTTTATAGAGTTTTATATAGTTTTATATAGTTTTGTTAGTTTTATATAGTTTTATATAATTTTGTATAGTTTTTTATAGTTTTGTTAGTTTTATATAGTTTTATATAGTTATATATGTTTTATATTGTTTTATATAGTTTAATATAGTTTAATATAGTTTTATTAGTTTTATATAGTTTTATATAGTTTTATATAGTTTTATATAGTTTTATGGAGTTTTATATAGTTTTATATAATTTTGTTAGTTTTATATAGTCATATAGTTTTATATAGTTTTATAGAGTTTTATATAGTTTTATATAGTTTTATATAGTTTTATATAGTTTTATACAGTTGTATATAGTTCTATAGACTTTTATATAGGTTTATATAGTTTTATATAGTTTTATATAGTTTTATATAGTTCTATAGAGTTTTGTATAGGTTTATATAGTTTTATATAGTTTTATATAGTTTTATATAGTTTTATAGAGTTTTATATAGTTTTATATAGTTTTATATAGTTTTATATAGTTTTATATAGTTTTATATAGTTTTATATAGTTTTATATAGTTTTGTATAGTTCTACCGAGTTTTATATAGGTTTATGTAGTTTTGTTAGTCTTATATAGTTTTATATTGTTTATATAGTTTTATATAGTTTTATACAGTTTCAGACAGTTTTATATAGCATTATATAGTTTTATATAGTTTTTAATAGTTTATATAGTTTTATACAGTTTCAGACAGTTTTATATAGTTTTATACAGTTTCACACAGTTTTATATAGTTTTATTAGTTTTGTATAGTTTTATATAGTTTTATATAGTTTTATATAGTTTTATTAGTTTTATATAGTTTTATAGAGTTTTATATAGTTTTATATAGTTTTATATAGTTCTATACAGTTTTATATAATTTTATATAGTTAATATAGTTTTATACAGTTTTATATAGTTTTATGTAGTTCTACATAGTTTTATATAGTTTTATATAGGTTTATATAGTTTTATATAGTTTTATATAGTTTTATATAGTCCTATAGACTTTTATATAGGTCTATATAGTTTTATATAGTTTTATATAGTTTTATATAGTTCAATAGAGTTTTATATAGGTTTATATAGTTTTGTTAGTCTTATATAGTTTTATATTGTTTTATATAGGTCTATATAGTTTTATATAGTTTTATATAGTTCTATAGACTTTTATATAGGTTTATATAGTTTTATATAGTTTTATATAGTTTCATATAGTTCTATACAGTTTTATATACTTTTATATAGTTTTATATAGTTTTATATAGTTTTATATAGTTTTATATAGTTTTATACTGTTTTATACAGTTTTATATAGTTTTATATAGTTTTATACAGTTTTATATAGTTTTATTAGTTATATATAGTTTTATATAGTTTTATGTAGTTTTGTATAGTTTTATATAGTTTTATATAGTTTTGGTAGTTTTGTATAGTTTGACATAGTTTTATATAGTTTTATACAGTTTTATATAGTTTTATATAGTTTTATATAGTTTTGTATAGTTTTATTAGTTTTATATAGTTTTATATAGTTTTATATAGTTTTATATAGTTTTATGGAGTTTTATGTAGTTTTATATAATTTTGTTAGTTTTATATAGTTTTATATAGTTTTTATATAGTTTTATTAGCTTTATATCGTTTTATATCGTTTTATATCGTTTTATATAGTTTTATATAGTTTTATATAGTTTTGTTAGTTTTATATAGTTTTGTTAGTTTTATATAGTTTTATATAATTTTATATAGTTTTAAATATTTTTATATAATTTTATAGAGTTTTATACAGTTTTATATGGTTTTATATAGATTTATTAATTTTATTAGTTATATTATAGCTTTATATAGTTTTATATAGTATTATACAGTTTTATATAGTTTTATATAGTTCTACATAATTTTATATAGCTTTATATAGTTTTATATAGTTTTATATAGTTTTATCGAGTTTTAAACAGTTTTGTATAGTTTTATAGAGTTTTATATAGTTTTATATAGTTTTATATTGTTTTATATATTTTTATATAGTTTTATATAGTTCTATAGAGTTTTATATAGGTTTATATAGTTTTGTTAGTTTTATATAATTTTATATAGTTTTATATAGTTTTATATAGTTTTATATAGTTTATATAGTTATATACAGTTTCAGGCAGTTTTATATAGTTTTATATAGTTTTATATAGATTTACTAGTTTTATTAGATTTATTATAGCTTTATATAGTTTTATATAATATTATACAGTTTTATATAGTTTTATATAGTTTTATACAGTTTTATATAGTTTTATATAGTTTTATATAGTTTTATATAGTTTTATGGAGTTTTATATAGTTTTATATAATTTTGTTATATTTATATAGTCATATAGTTTTATATAGTTTTATAGAGTTTTATATAGTTTTATACAGATTTATAGAGTTTCATATAGTTTTATATAGTATTATTAGTTATATATCGTTTTATATAGTTTTACATAGGTCTATGGAGTTTTATATAGGTTTATATAGTTTTACATAGTTTTATATAGTTTTTTATAGTTTTATATAGTTTTGTATAGTTTTATATAGTTTTATAGAGTTTTATATAGTTTTATATAGTTTTATATAGTTTTATATAGTTTTATATAGTTTTATATAGTTTTATAGAGTTGTATATAGTTCTATAGACTTTTATATAGGTTTATATAGTTTTATATAGTTTTATATAGTTTTATATAGTTCTATAGAGTTTTGTATAGGTTTATATAGTTTTATATAGTTTTATATAGTTTTATACAGTTTCATATAGTTTTATATAGTTTTATATAGTTTTATATAGTTTTATATAGTTTTATAGAGTTTTATATAGTTTTATATAATTTTGTTAGTTTTATATAGTTATATAGTTTTATATAGTTTTATAGAGTTTTATATAGTTTTATATAGTTTTATATAGTTTTATATAGTTTTATATAGTATTATATAGTTTTATATAGTTTTATATAGTTTTATATAGTTTTATATAGTTTTATTAGTTTTATATAGTTTTATAGAGTTTTATATAGTTTTATATAGTTTTATATAGTTCTATACAGTTTTATATAATTTTACATAGTTAATATAGTTTTGTATAGTTTTATATAGTTTTATAGAGTTTTATATAGTTTTATATAGTTTTATATAGTTTTATATAGTTTTATATAGTTTTATAGAGTTGTATATAGTTCTATAGACTTTTATATAGGTTTATATAGTTTTATATAGTTTTATATAGTTTTATATAGTTCTATAGAGTTTTGTATAGGTTTATATAGTTTTATATAGTTTTATATAGTTTTGATAGTTTTATATAGTTTTATATAGTTTTATATAGTTTTATATAGTTTTATATAGTTTTATAGAGTTTTATATAGTTTTATATAGTTTTATATAGTTTTATATAGTTTTATATAGTTTTATATAGTTTTATAGGGTTGTATATAGTTCTATAGACTTTTATATAGGTTTATATTGTTTTATATAGTTTTATATAGTTTTATATAGTTCTATAGACTTTTATATAGGTTTATATAGTTTTATATAGTTTTATATAGTTTTATATAGTTCTATAGAGTTTTGTATAGGTTTATATAGTTTTATATAGTTTTATATAGTTTTATACAGTTTTATATAGTTTTATATAGTTTTATATAGTTTTATATAGTTTTATATAGTTTTATACAGTTTTATATAGTTTTATTAGTTTTATATAGTTTTATATAGTTTATATAGTTTTATACAGTTTCAGACAGTTTTATATAGTTTTATATATTTATATATAGCTTTATATAGTTTTATAGAGTTGTATATAGTTCTATAGAGTTTTATATAGGTTTATATAGTTTTATATAGTTTTATATAGTTCTATAGAGTTTTGTATAGGTTTATATAGTTTTATATAGTGTTATATAGTTTTATACAGTTCTATACAGTTTTATATAGTTTTATACAGTTACATATAGTTTTATACAGTTTTATATAGATATATTAGTTTTATATAGTTTTATATAGTTTATATAGTTTTATACAGTTTCAGTCAGTTTTATATAGTTTTATATAGTTTTATATAGTATTATACAGTTTTATATAGTTTTATATAGTTTTATATAGTTTTATACAGTTCTATAGAGTTTTATATAGGTTTATATAGTTTTGTTAGTTTTATATAGTTTTATATAGTTTTATATAGTTTTATAGAGTTTTATATAGTTTTATATAGTTTTATATAGTTTTATATAGTTTTATATAGTTTTATAGAGTTGTATATAGTTCTATAGACTTTTATATAGGTTTATATAGTTTTATATAGTTTTATATAGTTCTATAGAGTTTTGTATAGGTTTCTATAGTTTTATATAGTATTATACAGTTTTATATAGTTTTATATAGTTTTATATAGTTTTATATAGTTCTACCGAGTTTTATATAGGTTTATATAGTTTTGTTAGTCTTATATAGTTTTATATTGTTTATATAGTTTTATATAGTTTTATACAGTTTCAGACAGTTTTATATAGCATTATGTAGTTTTATATAGTTTTTAATAGTTTATATAGTTTTATACAGTTTCAGACAGTTTTATATAGCATTATGTAGTTTTATATAGTTTTTAATAGTTTATATAGTTTTATACAGTTTCAGACAGTTTTATATAGTTTTATACAGGTTCACACAGTTTTATATAGTTTTATTAGTTTTATATAGTTTTATATAGTTTTATATAGTTTTATATAGTTTTATTAGTTTTATATAGTTTTATAGAGTTTTATATAGTTTTATATAGTTTTATATAGTTCTATACAGTTTTATATAATTTTATATAGTTAATTTAGTTTTATACAGTTTTATATAGTTTTATGTAGTTCTACATAGTTTTATATAGTTTTATATAGGTTTATATAGTTTTATATAGTTTTATATAGTTTTATATAGTCCTATAGACTTTTATATAGGTCTATATAGTTTTATATAGTTTTATATAGTTTTATATAGTTCAATAGAGTTTTATATAGGTTTATATAGTTTTGTTAGTCTTATATAGTTTTATATTGTTTTATATAGGTCTATATAGTTTTATATAGTTCTATATAGTGCTATAGACTTTTATATAGGTTTATATAGTTTTATATAGTTTTATATAGTTTCATATAGTTCTATACAGTTTTATATAGTTTTATATAGTTTTATATAGTTTTATATAGTTTTATATAGTTTTATATAGTTTTATATAGTTTTATACTGTTTTATACAGTTTTATATAGTTTTATATAGTTTTATACAGTTTTATATAGTTTTATTAGTTACATATAGTTTTATATAGTTTTATAAAGTTTTATATAGTTTTATATAGTTTTATATAGTTTTATACAGTTTTATATAGATATATTAGTTTTATATTTTTTTATATAGTTTATATAGTTTTATACAGTTTCAGACAGTTTTATATAGTTTTATTTAGTTTATATAGTTTTATACAGATTCAGACAGTTTTATATATTTTTTTATAGTTTTATATAGTGTTATGCAGTTTTATATAGTTTTATATAGTTTGATATAGTTCTATAGAGTTTTATATAGGTTTATATAATTTTGTTAGTGTTATATAGTTTTATACAGTTTTATATAGTTTTATATAGTTTTATAGAGTTTTATATAGTTTTATATAGTTTTAAATATTTTTATATAGTTTTATAGAGTTTGATACAGTTTTATATGGTTTTATATAGATTTATTAATTTTATTAGTTATATTATAGCTTTATTTAGTTTTATATAGTATTATACAGTTTTATATAGTTTTATATAGTTCTACATAATTTTATATAGCTTTATATAGTTTTATATAGTTTTATATAGTTTTATCGAGTTTTAAACAGTTTTGTATAGTTTTATAGACTTTTATATAGTTTTATATAGTTTTATATTGTTTTATATAGTTTTATATAGTTTTATATAGTTCTATAGAGTTTTATATAGGTTTATATAGTTTTGTTAGTTTTATATAATTTTATATAGTTTTATATAGTTTTATATAGTTTTATATAGTTTATATAGTTATATACAGTTTCAGGCAGTTTTATATAGTTTTATATAGTACTATATAGTTTTATATAGTTTTATTCGTTTTATATAGTTTTGTTAGTTTTATATAGTTTTATATAGTTTTATATAGTTTTATATAGTTCTATAGACTTTTATATAGGTTTATATAGTTTTATATAGTTTCATATAGTTCTATAGACTTTTATATAGTTTTATATAGTTTTATATAGGTCTATGGAGTTTTATATAGGTTTATATAGTTTTACATAGTTTCATATAGTTTTATATAGTTTCATATAGTTTTATATAGTTTTATATAGTTTTGTATAGTTTTATATAGTTTTATAGAGTTTTATATAGTTTTATATAGTTTTATATAGTTTTATATAGTTTTATATAGTTTTATACAGTTGTATATAGTTCTATAGACTTTTATATAGGTTTATATAGTTTTATATAGTTTTATATAGTTTTATATAGTTCTATAGAGTTTTGTATAGGTTTATATAGTTTTATATAGTTTTATATAGTTTTATATAGTTTTATAGAGTTTTATATAGTTTTATATAGTTTTATATAGTTTTATATAGTTTTATATAGTTTTATATAGTTTTATATAGTTTTATATAGTTTTATATAGTTCTACCGAGTTTTATATAGGTTTATGTAGTTTTGTTAGTCTTATATAGTTTTATATTGTTTATATAGTTTTATATAGTTTTATACAGTTTCAGACAGTTTTATATAGCATTATATAGTTTTATATAGTTTTTAATAGTTTATATAGTTTTATACAGTTTCAGACAGTTTTATATAGTTTTATACAGTTTCACACAGTTTTATATAGTTTTATTAGTTTTGTATAGTTTTATATAGTTTTATATAGTTTTATATAGTTTTATTAGTTTTATATAGTTTTATAGAGTTTTATATAGTTTTATATAGTTTTATATAGTTCTATACAGTTTTATATAATTTTATATAGTTAATATAGTTTTATACAGTTTTATATAGTTTTATGTAGTTCTACATAGTTTTATATAGTTTTATATAGGTTTATATAGTTTTATATAGTTTTATATAGTTTTATATAGTCCTATAGACTTTTATATAGGTCTATATAGTTTTATATAGTTTTATATAGTTTTATATAGTTCAATAGAGTTTTATATAGGTTTATATAGTTTTGTTAGTCTTATATAGTTTTATATTGTTTTATATAGGTCTATATAGTTTTATATAGTTTTATATAGTTCTATAGACTTTTATATAGGTTTATATAGTTTTATATAGTTTTATATAGTTTCATATAGTTCTATACAGTTTTATATACTTTTATATAGTTTTTATATAGTTTTATATAGTTTTATATAGTTTTATATAGTTTTATACTGTTTTATACAGTTTTATATAGTTTTATATAGTTTTATACAGTTTTCTATAGTTTTATTAGTTATATATAGTTTTATATAGTTTTATAAAGTTTTATATAGTTTTATCTAGTTTTATATAGTTTTATACAGTTTTATATAGATATATTAGTTTTATATTTTTTTATATAGTTTATATAGTTTTATACAGTTTCAGACAGTTTTATATAGTTTTATATAGTTTTATATAGTATTATACAGTTTTAAATATTTTTATATAGTTTTATATAGTTTTATATAGTTCTATACAGTTTTATATAGGTTTATATAGTTTTGTTAGTTTTATATAGTTTTATATAGTTTTATATAGTTTTATATAGTTTTATAGAGTTGTATATAGTTCTATAGACTTTTATATAGGTTTATATAGTTTTCTATAGTTTTATATAGATTTAAATAGTTTTATATAGTTTTATAGAGTTTTATATAGTTTTATATAGTTTTGTTAGTTTTATATAGTTTTATATAATTTTGTATAGTTTTTTATAGTTTTGTTAGTTTTATATAGTTTTATATAGTTATATATGTTTTATATTGTTTTATATAGTTTAATATAGTTTAATATAGTTTTATTAGTTTTATATAGTTTTATATAGTTTTATATAGTTTTATATAGTTTTATGGAGTTTTATATAGTTTTATATAATTTTGTTAGTTTTATATAGTCATATAGTTTTATATAGTTTTATAGAGTTTTATATAGTTTTATATAGTTTTATATAGTTTTATATAGTTTTATACAGTTGTATATAGTTCTATAGACTTTTATATAGGTTTATATAGTTTTATATAGTTTTATATAGTTTTATATAGTTCTATAGAGTTTTGTATAGGTTTATATAGTTTTATATAGTTTTATATAGTTTTATATAGTTTTATAGAGTTTTATATAGTTTTATATAGTTTTATATAGTTTTATATAGTTTTATATAGTTTTTATATAGTTTTATATAGTTTTATATAGTTTTATATAGTTTTGTATAGTTCTACCGAGTTTTATATAGGTTTATGTAGTTTTGTTAGTCTTATATAGTTTTATATTGTTTATATAGTTTTATATAGTTTTATACAGTTTCAGACAGTTTTATATAGCATTATATAGTTTTATATAGTTTTTAATAGTTTATATAGTTTTATACAGTTTCAGACAGTTTTATATAGTTTTATACAGTTTCACACAGTTTTATATAGTTTTATTAGTTTTGTATAGTTTTATATAGTTTTATATAGTTTTATATAGTTTTATTAGTTTTATATAGTTTTATAGAGTTTTATATAGTTTTATATAGTTTTATATAGTTCTATACAGTTTTATATAATTTTATATAGTTAATATAGTTTTATACAGTTTTATATAGTTTTATGTAGTTCTACATAGTTTTATATAGTTTTATATAGGTTTATATAGTTTTATATAGTTTTATATAGTTTTATATAGTCCTATAGACTTTTATATAGGTCTATATAGTTTTATATAGTTTTATATAGTTTTATATAGTTCAATAGAGTTTTATATAGGTTTATATAGTTTTGTTAGTCTTATATAGTTTTATATTGTTTTATATAGGTCTATATAGTTTTATATAGTTTTATATAGTTCTATAGACTTTTATATAGGTTTATATAGTTTTATATAGTTTTATATAGTTTCATATAGTTCTATACAGTTTAATATACTTTTATATAGTTTTATATAGTTTTATATAGTTTTATATAGTTTTATATAGTTTTATACTGTTTTATACAGTTTTATATAGTTTTATATAGTTTTATACAGTTTTATATAGTTTTATTAGTTATATATAGTTTTATATAGTTTTATGTAGTTTTGTATAGTTTTATATAGTTTTATATAGTTTTGGTAGTTTTGTATAGTTTGACATAGTTTTATATAGTTTTATACAGTTTTATATAGTTTTATATAGTTTTATATAGTTTTGTATAGTTTTATTAGTTTTATATAGTTTTATATAGTTTTATATAGTTTTATATAGTTTTATGGAGTTTTATGTAGTTTTATATAATTTTGTTAGTTTTATATAGTTTTATATAGTTTTTATATAGTTTTATTAGCTTTATATCGTTTTATATCGTTTTATATCGTTTTATATAGTTTTATATAGTTTTATATAGTTTTGTTAGTTTTATATAGTTTTGTTAGTTTTATATAGTTTTATATAATTTTATATAGTTTTAAATATTTTTATATAATTTTATAGAGTTTTATACAGTTTTATATGGTTTTATATAGATTTATTAATTTTATTAGTTATATTATAGCTTTATATAGTTTTATATAGTATTATACAGTTTTATATAGTTTTATATAGTTCTACATAATTTTATATAGCTTTATATAGTTTTATATAGTTTTATATAGTTTTATCGAGTTTTAAACAGTTTTGTATAGTTTTATAGAGTTTTATATAGTTTTATATAGTTTTATATTGTTTTATATATTTTTATATAGTTTTATATATTTCTATAGAGTTTTATATAGGTTTATATAGTTTTGTTAGTTTTATATAATTTTATATAGTTTTATATAGTTTTATATAGTTTTATATAGTTTATATAGTTATATACAGTTTCAGGCAGTTTTATATAGTTTTATATAGTTTTATATAGATTTACTAGTTTTATTAGATTTATTATAGCTTTATATAGTTTTATATAATATTATACAGTTTTATATAGTTTTATATAGTTTTATATAGTTTTATACAGTTTTATATAGTTTTATATAGTTTTATATAGTTTTATATAGTTTTATGGAGTTTTATATAGTTTTATATAATTTTGTTATATTTATATAGTCATATAGTTTTATATAGTTTTATAGAGTTTTATATAGTTTTATACAGATTTATAGAGTTTCATATAGTTTTATATAGTATTATTAGTTATATATCGTTTTATATAGTTTTACATAGGTCTATGGAGTTTTATATAGGTTTATATAGTTTTACATAGTTTTATATAGTTTTTTATAGTTTTATATAGTTTTGTATAGTTTTATATAGTTTTATAGAGTTTTATATAGTTTTATATAGTTTTATATAGTTTTATATAGTTTTATATAGTTTTATATAGTTTTATAGAGTTGTATATAGTTCTATAGACTTTTATATAGGTTTATATAGTTTTATATAGTTTTATATAGTTTTATATAGTTCTATAGAGTTTTGTATAGGTTTATATAGTTTTATATAGTTTTATATAGTTTTATACAGTTTCATATAGTTTTATATAGTTTTATATAGTTTTATATAGTTTTATATAGTTTTATAGAGTTTTATATAGTTTTATATAATTTTGTTAGTTTTATATAGTTATATAGTTTTATATAGTTTTATAGAGTTTTATATAGTTTTATATAGTTTTATATAGTTTTATATAGTTTTATATAGTATTATATAGTTTTATATAGTTTTATATAGTTTTATATAGTTTTATATAGTTTTATTAGTTTTATATAGTTTTATAGAGTTTTATATAGTTTTATATAGTTTTATATAGTTCTATACAGTTTTATATAATTTTACATAGTTAATATAGTTTTGTATAGTTTTATATAGTTTTATAGAGTTTTATATAGTTTTATATAGTTTTATATAGTTTTATATAGTTTTATATAGTTTTATAGAGTTGTATATAGTTCTATAGACTTTTATATAGGTTTATATAGTTTTATATAGTTTTATATAGTTTTATATAGTTCTATAGAGTTTTGTATAGGTTTATATAGTTTTATATAGTTTTATATAGTTTTGATAGTTTTATATAGTTTTATATAGTTTTATATAGTTTTATATAGTTTTATATAGTTTTATAGAGTTTTATATAGTTTTATATAGTTTTATATAGTTTTATATAGTTTTATATAGTTTTATATAGTTTTATAGGGTTGTATATAGTTCTATAGACTTTTATATAGGTTTATATTGTTTTATATAGTTTTATATAGTTTTATATAGTTCTATAGACTTTTATATAGGTTTATATAGTTTTATATAGTTTTATATAGTTTTATATAGTTCTATAGAGTTTTGTATAGGTTTATATAGTTTTATATAGTTTTATATAGTTTTATACAGTTTTATATAGTTTTATATAGTTTTATATAGTTTTATATAGTTTTATATAGTTTTATACAGTTTTATATAGTTTTATTAGTTTTATATAGTTTTATATAGTTTATATAGTTTTATACAGTTTCAGACAGTTTTATATAGTTTTATATATTTATATATAGCTTTATATAGTTTTATAGAGTTGTATATAGTTCTATAGAGTTTTATATAGGTTTATATAGTTTTATATAGTTTTATATAGTTCTATAGAGTTTTTTATAGGTTTATATAGTTTTATATAGTGTTATATAGTTTTATACAGTTCTATACAGTTTTATATAGTTTTATACAGTTACATATAGTTTTATACAGTTTTATATAGATATATTAGTTTTATATAGTTTTATATAGTTTATATAGTTTTATACAGTTTCAGTCAGTTTTATATAGTTTTATATAGTTTTATATAGTATTATACAGTTTTATATAGTTTTATATAGTTTTATATAGTTTTATACAGTTCTATAGAGTTTTATATAGGTTTATATAGTTTTGTTAGTTTTATATAGTTTTATATAGTTTTATATAGTTTTATAGAGTTTTATATAGTTTTATATAGTTTTATATAGTTTTATATAGTTTTATATAGTTTTATAGAGTTGTATATAGTTCTATAGACTTTTATATAGGTTTATATAGTTTTATATAGTTTTATATAGTTCTATAGAGTTTTGTATAGGTTTCTATAGTTTTATATAGTATTATACAGTTTTATATAGTTTTATATAGTTTTATATAGTTTTATATAGTTCTACCGAGTTTTATATAGGTTTATATAGTTTTGTTAGTCTTATATAGTTTTATATTGTTTATATAGTTTTATATAGTTTTATACAGTTTCAGACAGTTTTATATAGCATTATGTAGTTTTATATAGTTTTTAATAGTTTATATAGTTTTATACAGTTTCAGACAGTTTTATATAGTTTTATACAGGTACACACAGTTTTATATAGTTTTATTAGTTTTATATAGTTTTATATAGTTTTATATAGTTTTATATAGTTTTATTAGTTTTATATAGTTTTATAGAGTTTTATATAGTTTTATATAGTTTTATATAGTTCTATACAGTTTTATATAATTTTATATAGTTAATTTAGTTTTATACAGTTTTATATAGTTTTATGTAGTTCTACATAGTTTTATATAGTTTTATATAGGTTTATATAGTTTTATATAGTTTTATATAGTTTTATATAGTCCTATAGACTTTTATATAGGTCTATATAGTTTTATATAGTTTTATATAGTTTTATATAGTTCAATAGAGTTTTATATAGGTTTATATAGTTTTGTTAGTCTTATATAGTTTTATATTGTTTTATATAGGTCTATATAGTTTTATATAGTTCTATATAGTTCTATAGACTTTTATATAGGTTTATATAGTTTTATATAGTTTTATATAGTTTCATATAGTTCTATACAGTTTTATATAGTTTTATATAGTTTTATATAGTTTTATATAGTTTTATATAGTTTTATATAGTTTTATATAGTTTTATACTGTTTTATACAGTTTTATATAGTTTTATATAGTTTTATACAGTTTTATATAGTTTTATTAGTTACATATAGTTTTATATAGTTTTATAAAGTTTTATATAGTTTTATATAGTTTTATATAGTTTTATACAGTTTTATATAGATATATTAGTTTTATATTTTTTTATATAGTTTATATAGTTTTATACAGTTTCAGACAGTTTTATATAGTTTTATTTAGTTTATATAGTTTTATACAGATTCAGACAGTTTTATATATTTTTTTATAGTTTTATATAGTATTATGCAGTTTTATATAGTTTTATATAGTTTGATATAGTTCTATAGAGTTTTATATAGGTTTATATAATTTTGTTAGTGTTATATAGTTTTATACAGTTTTATATAGTTTTATATAGTTTTATAGAGTTTTATATAGTTTTATATAGTTTTATATAGTTTTATATAGTTTTATATAGTTTTATAGAGTTGTATATAGTTCTATAGACTTTTATATAGGTTTATATAGTTTTATATACTTTTATATAGTTCTATAGAGTTTTATATAGGTTTATATAGTTTTATATAGTTTTATATAGTTTTATACAGTTTTATATAGTTTTATTAGTTTTATATAGTTTTATATAGTTTATATAGTTTTATACAGTTTCAGACAGTTTTATATAGTTTTATATATTTTAATATAGTTTTATATAGTTTTATAGAGTTGTATATAGTTCTATAGAGTTTTATATAGGTTTATATAGTTTTATATAGTTTTATATAGTTCTATAGAGTTTTGTATAGGTTTATATAGTTTTATATAGTTTTATATAGTTTTATACAGTTCTATACAGTTTTATATAGTTTTATACAGTTATATATAGTTTTATACAGTTTTATATAGATATATTAGTTTTATATAGTTTTATATAGTTTATATAGTTTTATACAGTTTCAGTCAGTTTTATATAGTTTTATATAGTTTTATATAGTATTATACAGTTTTATATAGATATATTATTTTTATATAGTTTTATTTAGTTTATATAGTTTTGTACAGTTTCAGACAGTTTTATATATTTTTATATAGTTTTATATAGTATTATGCAGTTTTATACATTTATATATAGTTTTGTATAGTTTTATATTGTCTTATATGGTCTTGTTAGTTTTATATACTTTTATATCGGTTTATAGAGTTTTATATAGTTTTGTATAGTTTTGATAGATTTATATTGTATTATATAGTTTTATATAGTTTTATATAGTTTTATATAGTTTTATAAAGTTTTATATAGTTTTATATAGTTTTCATATAGTTTTATACAGTTTTATATAGATATATTATTTTTATATAGTTTTATTTAGTTTATATAGTTTTGTACAGTTTCAGACAGTTTTATATATTTTTATATAGTTTTATATAGTATTATGCAGTTTTATATAGTTATATATAGTTTTGTATAGTTTTATATTGTCTTATATGGTCTTGTTAGTTTTATATACTTTTATATCGGTTTATAGAGTTTTATATAGTTTTGTATAGTTTTGATAGATTTATATTGTATTATATAGTTTTATATAGTTTTATATTGTTTTATATAGTTTTATATAGTTTTATAGAGTTTTATATAGTTTTATATAGTTTTCTTAGTTTTATATAGTTTTATATAGTTTTATATAGTTTTAAATTGTTTTATATAGTTTTATATAGTTTTTTATAGTTTTATATATTTTTATATAGTTGTATATAGTTTTATATAGATTTAAATAGTTTTATATAGTTATACAGAGTTTTATATAGGTTTCTTAGTTTTATATATTTTTATATAGTTTTATGTAATTCTATATAGTGTTATATAGCTTTATATAGTTTTATTAGTTTTGTTAGTTTTATATAGTTTTGTTAGTTTTATATAGTTTTGTTAGTTTTATATAGTTTTATATAGTTTTATACAGTTTTATATAGTTTTATTAGTTTTATATAGTTTTATATAGTTTTATATAGTTTTATACAGTTTTATATAGATATATTAGTTTTATATAGTGTTATATATTTTATATAGTTTTATACAGTTTCAGACAGTTTTATATAGTTTTATATAGTTTTATATAGTATTATACAGTTGTATATAGTTGTGTTAGTTTTATATAACTTAATATAATTTTATATAGTTTTAAATAGTTTTATATAGTTTTATACAGTTCTATATAGTTTTATATAGTTCTACATAGTTTTATATAGCTTTGTATCGTTTTATATAGTTTTATATAGTTTTATTCGTTTTATATAGTTTTGTTAGTTTTATATAGTTTTATATAATTTTGTATAGTTTTTTATAGTTTTGTTAGTTTTATATAGTTTTATATAGTTATATATGTTTTATATTGTTTTATATAGTTTTATATAGTTTAATATAGTTTTATTAGTTTTATATAGTTTTATATAGTTTTATATAGTTTTATATAGTTTTATGGAGTTTTATATAGTTTTATATAATTTTGTTAGTTTTATATAGTTTTATATAGTTTTATATAGTTTTATTAGCTTTATATCGTTTTATATCGTTTTATATCGTTTTATATAGTTTTATATAGTTTTATATAGTTTTGTTAGTTTTATATAGTTTTCTATAATTTTATAAAGTTTTAAATATTTTTATATAGTTTTATAGAGTTTGATACAGTTTTATATGGTTTTATATAGATTTATTAATTTTATTAGTTATATTATAGCTTTATTTAGTTTTATATAGTATTATACAGTTTTATATAGTTTTATATAGTTCTACATAATTTTATATAGCTTTATATAGTTTTATATAGTTTTATATAGTTTTATCGAGTTTTAAACAGTTTTGTATAGTTTTATAGACTTTTATATAGTTTTATATAGTTTTATATTGTTTTATATAGTTTTATATAGTTTTATATAGTTCTATAGAGTTTTATATAGGTTTATATAGTTTTGTTAGTTTTATATAATTTTATATAGTTTTATATAGTTTTATATAGTTTTATATAGTTTATATAGTTATATACAGTTTCAGGCAGTTTTATATAGTTTTATATAGTACTATATAGTTTTATATAGTTTTATTCGTTTTATATAGTTTTGTTAGTTTTATATAGTTTTATATAGTTTTATATAGTTTTATATAGTTCTATAGACTTTTATATAGGTTTATATAGTTTTATATAGTTTCATATAGTTCTATAGACTTTTATATAGTTTTATATAGTTTTATATAGGTCTATGGAGTTTTATATAGGTTTATATAGTTTTACATAGTTTCATATAGTTTTATATAGTTTCATATAGTTTTATATAGTTTTATATAGTTTTGTATAGTTTTATATAGTTTTATAGAGTTTTATATAGTTTTATATAGTTTTATATAGTTTTATATAGTTTTATATAGTTTTATACAGTTGTATATAGTTCTATAGACTTTTATATAGGTTTATATAGTTTTATATAGTTTTATATAGTTTTATATAGTTCTATAGAGTTTTGTATAGGTTTATATAGTTTTATATAGTTTTATATAGTTTTATATAGTTTTATAGAGTTTTATATAGTTTTATATAGTTTTATATAGTTTTATATAGTTTTATATAGTTTTATATAGTTTTATATAGTTCTACCGAGTTTTATATAGGTTTATGTAGTTTTGTTAGTCTTATATAGTTTTATATTGTTTATATAGTTTTATATAGTTTTATACAGTTTCAGACAGTTTTATATAGCATTATATAGTTTTATATAGTTTTTAATAGTTTATATAGTTTTATACAGTTTCAGACAGTTTTATATAGTTTTATACAGTTTCACACAGTTTTATATAGTTTTATTAGTTTTGTATAGTTTTATATAGTTTTATATAGTTTTATATAGTTTTATTAGTTTTATATAGTTTTATAGAGTTTTATATAGTTTTATATAGTTTTATATAGTTCTATACAGTTTTATATAATTTTATATAGTTAATATAGTTTTATACAGTTTTATATAGTTTTATGTAGTTCTACATAGTTTTATATAGTTTTATATAGGTTTATATAGTTTTATATAGTTTTATATAGTTTTATATAGTCCTATAGACTTTTATATAGGTCTATATAGTTTTATATAGTTTTATATAGTTTTATATAGTTCAATAGAGTTTTATATAGGTTTATATAGTTTTGTTAGTCTTATATAGTTTTATATTGTTTTATATAGGTCTATATAGTTTTATATAGTTTTATATAGTTCTATAGACTTTTATATAGGTTTATATAGTTTTATATAGTTTTATATAGTTTCATATAGTTCTATACAGTTTTATATACTTTTATATAGTTTTATATAGTTTTATATAGTTTTATATAGTTTTATATAGTTTTATACTGTTTTATACAGTTTTATATAGTTTTATATAGTTTTATACAGTTTTCTATAGTTTTATTAGTTATATATAGTTTTATATAGTTTTATAAAGTTTTATATAGTTTTATCTAGTTTTATATAGTTTTATACAGTTTTATATAGATATATTAGTTTTATATTTTTTTATATAGTTTATATAGTTTTATACAGTTTCAGACAGTTTTATATAGTTTTATATAGTTTTATATAGTATTATACAGTTTTAAATATTTTTATATAGTTTTATATAGTTTTATATAGTTCTATACAGTTTTATATAGGTTTATATAGTTTTGTTAGTTTTATATAGTTTTATATAGTTTTATATAGTTTTATATAGTTTTATAGAGTTGTATATAGTTCTATAGACTTTTATATAGGTTTATATAGTTTTCTATAGTTTTATATAGATTTAAATAGTTTTATATAGTTTTATAGAGTTTTATATAGTTTTATATAGTTTTGTTAGTTTTATATAGTTTTATATAATTTTGTATAGTTTTTTATAGTTTTGTTAGTTTTATATAGTTTCATATAGTTATATATGTTTTATATTGTTTTATATAGTTTAATATAGTTTAATATAGTTTTATTAGTTTTATATAGTTTTATATAGTTTTATATAGTTTTATATAGTTTTATGGAGTTTTATATAGTTTTATATAATTTTGTTAGTTTTATATAGTCATATAGTTTTATATAGTTTTATAGAGTTTTATATAGTTTTATATAGTTTTATATAGTTTTATATAGTTTTATTAGTTTTATATAGTTTTATGGAGTTTTATATAGTTTTATATAGTTTCATATAGTTCTATACAGTTCTATACAGTTTTATATAGTTTTATATAGTTTTATATAGTTTTATATAGTATTATACAGTTTTATATATTTTTATATAGTTTTATATAGTTTTATATAGTTCTATAGAGTTTTATATAGGTTTATATAGTTTTGTTAGTTTTATATAGTTTTATATATTTTTATATAGTTTTATATAGTTTTATATAGTTTTATATAGTTTTGTTAGTTTTATATACTTTTTTATAGTTTTAAATAGTTTTATATTGCGTTATATTGTTATATAGTTTCATTAGTTTTATATAGTTTTATATAGTTTTATATAGTTTTATATAGTTTTATATAGTTTTATATAGTTTTATACTGTTTTATACAGTTTTATATAGTTTTATATAGTTTTATACAGTTTTATATAGTTTTATTAGTTATATATAGTTTTATATAGTTTTATAAAGTTTTATATAGTTTTATATAGTTTTATATAGTTTTATTCAGTTTTATATAGATATATTAGTTTTATATTTTGTTATATAGTTTATATAGTTTTATACAGTTTCAGAGAGTTTTATATAGTTTTATATAGTTTTATATAGTATTATACAGTTTTATATATTTTTATATAGTTTTATATAGTTTTATATAGTTCTATAGAGTTTTATATAGGTTTATATAGTTTTGTTAGTTTTATATAGTTTTATATAGTTTTATATAGTTTTATATAGTTTTATATAGTTTTATATAGTTTTGTTAGTTTTATATACTTTTTTATAGTTTTAAATAGTTTTATATTGCGTTATATTGTTATATAGTTTCATTAGTTTTATATAGTTTTATATAGTTTTATATAGTTTTAAATAGTTTTATATAGTTTTATATAGTTTTATAGAGTTTTATATAGTTTTATAGAGTTTTATATAGTTTTATATAGTTTTCTTAGTTTTATATAGTTTTATATTGTTTTATATAGTTTTATATAGTTTTATAGAGTTTTATATAGTTTTATATAGTTTTCTTAGTTTTATATAGTTTTATATAGTTTTATATAGTTTTAAATTGTTTTTTATAGTTTTATATAGTTTTTTATAGTTTTATATATTTTTATATAGTTGTATATAGTTTTATATAGATTTAAATAGTTTTATATAGTTATACAGAGTTTTATATAGGTTTCTTAGTTTTATATATTTTTATATAGTTTTATGTAATTCTATATAGTGTTATATAGCTTTATATAGTTTTATTAGTTTTGTTAGTTTTATATAGTTTTGTTAGTTTTATATAGTTTTGTTAGTTTTATATAGTTTTATATAGTTTTATACAGTTTTATATAGTTTTATTAGTTTTATATAGTTTTATATAGTTTTATATAGTTTTATACAGTTTTATATAGATATATTAGTTTTATATAGTGTTATATATTTTATATAGTTTTATACAGTTTCAGACAGTTTTATATAGTTTTATATAGTTTTATATAGTATTATACAGTTGTATATAGTTGTGTTAGTTTTATATAACTTAATATAATTTTATATAGTTTTAAATAGTTTTATATAGTTTTATACAGTTCTATATAGTTTTATATAGTTCTACATAGTTTTATATAGCTTTGTATCGTTTTATATAGTTTTATATAGTTTTATTCGTTTTATATAGTTTTGTTAGTTTTATATAGTTTTATATAATTTTGTATAGTTTTTTATAGTTTTGTTAGTTTTATATAGTTTTATATAGTTATATATGTTTTATATTGTTTTATATAGTTTTATATAGTTTAATATAGTTTTATTAGTTTTATATAGTTTTATATAGTTTTATATAGTTTTATATAGTTTTATGGAGTTTTATATAGTTTTATATAATTTTGTTAGTTTTATATAGTTTTATATAGTTTTATATAGTTTTATTAGCTTTATATCGTTTTATATCGTTTTATATCGTTTTATATAGTTTTATATAGTTTTATATAGTTTTGTTAGTTTTATATAGTTTTCTATAATTTTATAAAGTTTTAAATATTTTTATATAGTTTTATAGAGTTTGATACAGTTTTATATGGTTTTATATAGATTTATTAATTTTATTAGTTATATTATAGCTTTATTTAGTTTTATATAGTATTATACAGTTTTATATAGTTTTATATAGTTCTACATAATTTTATATAGCTTTATATAGTTTTATATAGTTTTATATAGTTTTATCGAGTTTTAAACAGTTTTGTATAGTTTTATAGACTTTTATATAGTTTTATATAGTTTTATATTGTTTTATATAGTTTTATATAGTTTTATATAGTTCTATAGAGTTTTATATAGGTTTATATAGTTTTGTTAGTTTTATATAATTTTATATAGTTTTATATAGTTTTATATAGTTTTATATAGTTTATATAGTTATATACAGTTTCAGGCAGTTTTATATAGTTTTATATAGTACTATATAGTTTTATATAGTTTTATTCGTTTTATATAGTTTTGTTAGTTTTATATAGTTTTATATAGTTTTATATAGTTTTATATAGTTCTATAGACTTTTATATAGGTTTATATAGTTTTATATAGTTTCATATAGTTCTATAGACTTTTATATAGTTTTATATAGTTTTATATAGGTCTATGGAGTTTTATATAGGTTTATATAGTTTTACATAGTTTCATATAGTTTTATATAGTTTCATATAGTTTTATATAGTTTTATATAGTTTTGTATAGTTTTATATAGTTTTATAGAGTTTTATATAGTTTTATATAGTTTTATATAGTTTTATATAGTTTTATATAGTTTTATACAGTTGTATATAGTTCTATAGACTTTTATATAGGTTTATATAGTTTTATATAGTTTTATATAGTTTTATATAGTTCTATAGAGTTTTGTATAGGTTTATATAGTTTTATATAGTTTTATATAGTTTTATATAGTTTTATAGAGTTTTATATAGTTTTATATAGTTTTATATAGTTTTATATAGTTTTATATAGTTTTATATAGTTTTATATAGTTTTATATAGTTTTATATAGTTCTACCGAGTTTTATATAGGTTTATGTAGTTTTGTTAGTCTTATATAGTTTTATATTGTTTATATAGTTTTATATAGTTTTATACAGTTTCAGACAGTTTTATATAGCATTATATAGTTTTATATAGTTTTTAATAGTTTATATAGTTTTATACAGTTTCAGACAGTTTTATATAGTTTTATACAGTTTCACACAGTTTTATATAGTTTTATTAGTTTTGTATAGTTTTATATAGTTTTATATAGTTTTATATAGTTTTATTAGTTTTATATAGTTTTATAGAGTTTTATATAGTTTTATATAGTTTTATATAGTTCTATACAGTTTTATATAATTTTATATAGTTAATATAGTTTTATACAGTTTTATATAGTTTTATGTAGTTCTACATAGTTTTATATAGTTTTATATAGGTTTATATAGTTTTATATAGTTTTATATAGTTTTATATAGTCCTATAGACTTTTATATAGGTCTATATAGTTTTATATAGTTTTATATAGTTTTATATAGTTCAATAGAGTTTTATATAGGTTTATATAGTTTTGTTAGTCTTATATAGTTTTATATTGTTTTATATAGGTCTATATAGTTTTATATAGTTTTATATAGTTCTATAGACTTTTATATAGGTTTATATAGTTTTATATAGTTTTATATAGTTTCATATAGTTCTATACAGTTTTATATACTTTTATATAGTTTTATATAGTTTTATATAGTTTTATATAGTTTTATATAGTTTTATACTGTTTTATACAGTTTTATATAGTTTTATATAGTTTTATACAGTTTTCTATAGTTTTATTAGTTATATATAGTTTTATATAGTTTTATAAAGTTTTATATAGTTTTATCTAGTTTTATATAGTTTTATACAGTTTTATATAGATATATTAGTTTTATATTTTTTTATATAGTTTATATAGTTTTATACAGTTTCAGACAGTTTTATATAGTTTTATATAGTTTTATATAGTATTATACAGTTTTAAATATTTTTATATAGTTTTATATAGTTTTATATAGTTCTATACAGTTTTATATAGGTTTATATAGTTTTGTTAGTTTTATATAGTTTTATATAGTTTTATATAGTTTTATATAGTTTTATAGAGTTGTATATAGTTCTATAGACTTTTATATAGGTTTATATAGTTTTCTATAGTTTTATATAGATTTAAATAGTTTTATATAGTTTTATAGAGTTTTATATAGTTTTATATAGTTTTGTTAGTTTTATATAGTTTTATATAATTTTGTATAGTTTTTTATAGTTTTGTTAGTTTTATATAGTTTCATATAGTTATATATGTTTTATATTGTTTTATATAGTTTAATATAGTTTAATATAGTTTTATTAGTTTTATATAGTTTTATATAGTTTTATATAGTTTTATATAGTTTTATGGAGTTTTATATAGTTTTATATAATTTTGTTAGTTTTATATAGTCATATAGTTTTATATAGTTTTATAGAGTTTTATATAGTTTTATATAGTACTATATAGTTTTATATAGTTTTATTCGTTTTATATAGTTTTGTTAGTTTTATATAGTTTTATATAGTTTTATATAGTTTTATATAGTTCTATAGACTTTTATATAGGTTTATATAGTTTTATATAGTTTCATATAGTTCTATAGACTTTTATATAGGTTTATATAGTTTTATATAGTTTTATATAGTTTTATATAGTTCTATAGAGTTTTATATAGGTTTAAATAGTTTTGTTAATTTATCTAGTTACATATAGTTTTATATAGTTTTATATAGTTTTATATAGTTTTATATAGTTTTATATAGTTTTATATAGTTTTATATAGTTTTATATAGTTCTACCGAGTTTTATATAGGTTTATGTAGTTTTGTTAGCCTTATATAGTTTTATATTGTTTATATAGTTTTATATAGTTTTATACAGTTTCAGACAGTTTTATATAGCATTATATAGTTTTATATAGTTTTTAATAGTTTATATAGTTTTATACAGTTTCAGACAGTTTTATATAGTTTTATACAGTTTCACACAGTTTTATATAGTTTTATTAGTTTTGTATAGTTTTATATAGTTTTATTAGTTATATATAGTTTTATATAGTTTTATAAAGTTTTATATAGTTTTATCTAGTTTTATATAGTTTTATACAGTTTTATATAGATATATTAGTTTTATATTTTTTTATATAGTTTATATAGTTTTATACAGTTTCAGACAGTTTTATATAGTTTTATATAGTTTTATATAGTATTATACAGTTTTATATATTTTTATATAGTTTTATATAGTTTTATATAGTTCTATACAGTTTTATATAGGTTTATATAGTTTTGTTAGTTTTATATAGTTTTATATAGTTTTATATAGTTTTATATAGTTTTATATAGTTTTATAGAGTTGTATATAGTTCTATAGACTTTTATATAGGTTTATATAGTTTTCTATAGTTTTATATAGATTTAAATAGTTTTATATAGTTTTATAGAGTTTTATATAGTTTTATATAGTTTTGTTAGTTTTATATAGTTTTATATAATTTTGTATAGTTTTTTATAGTTTTGTTAGTTTTATATAGTTTTATATAGTTATATATGTTTTATATTGTTTTATATAGTTTAATATAGTTTAATATAGTTTTATTAGTTTTATATAGTTTTATATAGTTTTATATAGTTTTATATAGTTTTATGGAGTTTTATATAGTTTTATATAATTTTGTTAGTTTTATATAGTCATATAGTTTTATATAGTTTTATAGAGTTTTATATAGTTTTATATAGTTTTATATAGTTTTATATAGTTTTATACAGTTGTATATAGTTCTATAGACTTTTATATAGGTTTATATAGTTTTAT
Source organism: Nomia melanderi (assembly GCF_051020985.1). Taxonomy (NCBI): domain Eukaryota; kingdom Metazoa; phylum Arthropoda; class Insecta; order Hymenoptera; family Halictidae; genus Nomia; species Nomia melanderi. The sequence goes on along the minus strand of NW_027475724.1, from coordinate 5,004 downwards.
ATAGTTTTATATAGTTTTATATAGTTCTATAGAGTTTTGTATAGGTTTATATAGTTTTATATAGTTTTATATAGTTTTATATAGTTTTATAGAGTTTTATATAGTTTTATATAGTTTTATATAGTTTTATATAGTTTTATATAGTTTTATATAGTTTTATATAGTTTTATATAGTTTTGTATAGTTCTACCGAGTTTTATATAGGTTTATGTAGTTTTGTTAGTCTTATATAGTTTTATATTGTTTATATAGTTTTATATAGTTTTATACAGTTTCAGACAGTTTTATATAGCATTATATAGTTTTATATAGTTTTTAATAGTTTATATAGTTTTATACAGTTTCAGACAGTTTTATATAGTTTTATACAGTTTCACACAGTTTTATATAGTTTTATTAGTTTTGTATAGTTTTATATAGTTTTATATAGTTTTATATAGTTTTATTAGTTTTATATAGTTTTATAGAGTTTTATATAGTTTTATATAGTTTTATATAGTTCTATACAGTTTTATATAATTTTATATAGTTAATATAGTTTTATACAGTTTTATATAGTTTTATGTAGTTCTACATAGTTTTATATAGTTTTATATAGGTTTATATAGTTTTATATAGTTTTATATAGTTTTATATAGTCCTATAGACTTTTATATAGGTCTATATAGTTTTATATAGTTTTATATAGTTTTATATAGTTCAATAGAGTTTTATATAGGTTTATATAGTTTTGTTAGTCTTATATAGTTTTATATTGTTTTATATAGGTCTATATAGTTTTATATAGTTTTATATAGTTCTATAGACTTTTATATAGGTTTATATAGTTTTATATAGTTTTATATAGTTTCATATAGTTCTATACAGTTTTATATACTTTTATATAGTTTTATATAGTTTTATATAGTTTTATATAGTTTTATATAGTTTTATACTGTTTTATACAGTTTTATATAGTTTTATATAGTTTTATACAGTTTTATATAGTTTTATTAGTTATATATAGTTTTATATAGTTTTATGTAGTTTTGTATAGTTTTATATAGTTTTATATAGTTTTGGTAGTTTTGTATAGTTTGACATAGTTTTATATAGTTTTATACAGTTTTATATAGTTTTATATAGTTTTATATAGTTTTGTATAGTTTTATTAGTTTTATATAGTTTTATATAGTTTTATATAGTTTTATATAGTTTTATGGAGTTTTATGTAGTTTTATATAATTTTGTTAGTTTTATATAGTTTTATATAGTTTTTATATAGTTTTATTAGCTTTATATCGTTTTATATCGTTTTATATCGTTTTATATAGTTTTATATAGTTTTATATAGTTTTGTTAGTTTTATATAGTTTTGTTAGTTTTATATAGTTTTATATAATTTTATATAGTTTTAAATATTTTTATATAATTTTATAGAGTTTTATACAGTTTTATATGGTTTTATATAGATTTATTAATTTTATTAGTTATATTATAGCTTTATATAGTTTTATATAGTATTATACAGTTTTATATAGTTTTATATAGTTCTACATAATTTTATATAGCTTTATATAGTTTTATATAGTTTTATATAGTTTTATCGAGTTTTAAACAGTTTTGTATAGTTTTATAGAGTTTTATATAGTTTTATATAGTTTTATATTGTTTTATATATTTTTATATAGTTTTATATAGTTCTATAGAGTTTTATATAGGTTTATATAGTTTTGTTAGTTTTATATAATTTTATATAGTTTTATATAGTTTTATATAGTTTTATATAGTTTATATAGTTATATACAGTTTCAGGCAGTTTTATATAGTTTTATATAGTTTTATATAGATTTACTAGTTTTATTAGATTTATTATAGCTTTATATAGTTTTATATAATATTATACAGTTTTATATAGTTTTATATAGTTTTATATAGTTTTATACAGTTTTATATAGTTTTATACAGATTTATAGAGTTTCATATAGTTTTATATAGTATTATTAGTTATATATCGTTTTATATAGTTTTACATAGGTCTATGGAGTTTTATATAGGTTTATATAGTTTTACATAGTTTTATATAGTTTTTTATAGTTTTATATAGTTTTGTATAGTTTTATATAGTTTTATAGAGTTTTATATAGTTTTATATAGTTTTATATAGTTTTATATAGTTTTATATAGTTTTATATAGTTTTATAGAGTTGTATATAGTTCTATAGACTTTTATATAGGTTTATATAGTTCTATATAGTTTTATATAGTTTTATATAGTTCTATAGAGTTTTGTATAGGTTTATATAGTTTTATATAGTTTTATATAGTTTTATACAGTTTCATATAGTTTTATATAGTTTTATATAGTTTTATATAGTTTTATATAGTTTTATAGAGTTTTATATAGTTTTATATAATTTTGTTAGTTTTATATAGTTATATAGTTTTATATAGTTTTATAGAGTTTTATATAGTTTTATATAGTTTTATATAGTTTTATATAGTTTTATATAGTATTATATAGTTTTATATAGTTTTATATAGTTTTATATAGTTTTATATAGTTTTATTAGTTTTATATAGTTTTATAGAGTTTTATATAGTTTTATATAGTTTTATATAGTTCTATACAGTTTTATATAATTTTACATAGTTAATATAGTTTTGTATAGTTTTATATAGTTTTATAGAGTTTTATATAGTTTTATATAGTTTTATATAGTTTTATATAGTTTTATTCAGTTTTATATAGATATATTAGTTTTATATTTTGTTATATAGTTTATATAGTTTTATACAGTTTCAGAGAGTTTTATATAGTTTTATATAGTTTTATATAGTATTATACAGTTTTATATATTTTTATATAGTTTTATATAGTTTTATATAGTTCTATAGAGTTTTATATAGGTTTATATAGTTTTGTTAGTTTTATATAGTTTTATATATTTTTATATAGTTTTATATAGTTTTATATAGTTTTATATAGTTTTGTTAGTTTTATATACTTTTTTATAGTTTTAAATAGTTTTATATTGCGTTATATTGTTATATAGTTTCATTAGTTTTATATAGTTTTATATAGTTTTATATAGTTTTATATAGTTTTATATAGTTTTATATAGTTTTATACTGTTTTATACAGTTTTATATAGTTTTATATAGTTTTATACAGTTTTATATAGTTTTATTAGTTATATATAGTTTTATATAGTTTTATAAAGTTTTATATAGTTTTATATAGTTTTATATAGTTTTATATAGTTTTATTCAGTTTTATATAGATATATTAGTTTTATATTTTGTTATATAGTTTATATAGTTTTATACAGTTTCAGAGAGTTTTATATAGTTTTATATAGTTTTATATAGTATTATACAGTTTTATATATTTTTATATAGTTTTATATAGTTTTATATAGTTCTATAGAGTTTTATATAGGTTTATATAGTTTTGTTAGTTTTATATAGTTTTATATAGTTTTATATAGTTTTATATAGTTTTATATAGTTTTATATAGTTTTGTTAGTTTTATATACTTTTTTATAGTTTTAAATAGTTTTATATTGCGTTATATTGTTATATAGTTTCATTAGTTTTATATAGTTTTATATAGGTTTATAGAGTTTTATATAGTTATATATAGTTATATATAGTTTTAAATAGTTTTATATAGTTTTATATAGTTTTATAGAGTTTTATATAGTTTTATAGAGTTTTATATAGTTTTATATAGTTTTCTTAGTTTTATATAGTTTTATATTGTTTTATATAGTTTTATATAGTTTTATAGAGTTTTATATAGTTTTATATAGTTTTCTTAGTTTTATATAGTTTTATATAGTTTTATATAGTTTTAAATTGATTTATATAGTTTTATATAGTTTTTTATAGTTTTATATATTTTTATATAGTTGTATATAGTTTTATATAGATTTAAATAGTTTTATATAGTTATACAGAGTTTTATATAGGTTTCTTAGTTTTATATATTTTTATATAGTTTTATGTAATTCTATATAGTGTTATATAGCTTTATATAGTTTTATTAGTTTTGTTAGTTTTATATAGTTTGTTAGTTTTATATAGTTTTGTTAGTTTTATATAGTTTTATATAGTTTTATACAGTTTTATATAGTTTTATTAGTTTTATATAGTTTTATATAGTTTTATATAGTTTTATACAGTTTTATATAGATATATTAGTTTTATATAGTGTTATATATTTTATATAGTTTTATACAGTTTCAGACAGTTTTATATAGTTTTATATAGTTTTATATAGTATTATACAGTTGTATATAGTTGTGTTAGTTTTATATAACTTAATATAATTTTATATAGTTTTAAATAGTTTTATATAGTTTTATACAGTTCTATATAGTTTTATATAGTTCTACATAGTTTTATATAGCTTTGTATCGTTTTATATAGTTTTATATAGTTTTATTCGTTTTATATAGTTTTGTTAGTTTTATATAGTTTTATATAATTTTGTATAGTTTTTTATAGTTTTGTTAGTTTTATATAGTTTTATATAGTTATATATGTTTTATATTGTTTTATATAGTTTTATATAGTTTAATATAGTTTTATTAGTTTTATATAGTTTTATATAGTTTTATATAGTTTTATATAGTTTTATGGAGTTTTATATAGTTTTATATAATTTTGTTAGTTTTATATAGTTTTATATAGTTTTATATAGTTTTATTAGCTTTATATCGTTTTATATCGTTTTATATCGTTTTATATAGTTTTATATAGTTTTATATAGTTTTGTTAGTTTTATATAGTTTTCTATAATTTTATAAAGTTTTAAATATTTTTATATAGTTTTATAGAGTTTGATACAGTTTTATATGGTTTTATATAGATTTATTAATTTTATTAGTTATATTATAGCTTTATTTAGTTTTATATAGTATTATACAGTTTTATATAGTTTTATATAGTTCTACATAATTTTATATAGCTTTATATAGTTTTACATAGTTTTATATAGTTTTATCGAGTTTTAAACA